>NC_042617.1:8729730-8834768 GCF_901001135.1 Rhinatrema bivittatum | reverse complement strand
TCTCCTGCGTTCCTGGTTCCTGTTCTCCTTCGTTCCTGATTCCTAGCCCTTCATCAGATTGCCTTCTCAGATACGTCTTCTGCATTGCCTGACTACGCCATTGACTCTCTCCAAGCCTAAACCTCTGCATTGCCTGACTACATTATTGATCTTCTCCTCGCCCAGACCTCAGCCTTGCCTTGCCACCGCACCTTGATTGCCACCAGTACTGACTCCAGTTTGCTCTATGATGCCTCTCAGTCTACATCCTGGACTTCGCCTATTCAGGCTTCGGCCTGTTCTTGCTCGGGCACCCCCTGTCTGACTTTGGTTCTATTGGTGCCCGGGACTCTGGGACCTGCCTCGTCCAGTACGACTTCTTCCGATCTACTTTTGCTGCCTCTGGGCTGACCTCTCTATTTTTCTGATGACGACATACGGAGGCCCACTTAAGCCCAGCCGGCCCCGGTACCCAAAGGCTCAACCCACGGGGAATGTGGGCTGGTATTGGTGAAGCGCCAGCCGGCCTCTGTCCTTCAGCCCACTCCACCTGCCGATGGTGGGGACCCTTAGGATCCTTCCTACCGGTAGCATCAACCCCACCTCGGCCCAAGGGTCCACCTCCGGCGCAACAGGTTGCAAAGGCCATGGACCCTGCAGAGCCATAGGCCCTCCAGGCTATCCTGCCTGGCTGCAAAGGTACGAGAACAGCAACAATTTCTTGAGGCACTGGCTTCTTCTCTTGAGCGTCTGTATGCCTGGCTTGATGCCCTGTCCTTTAATTCAGTTTCAGTACCGGCTTCCTCTCACCAACAGCCGTCTCCCTCCACTTCTAGAACCTTGTTGGCTCTGCCAGCTCCGCCTCGCTTCAACGGTGAATCCAAGCTCTGCAGAGGGTTCATCAACCAATGCTACATGCAGTTCGCTCTGCAGCCTCCATCTTTCAAGATGATCTCACGAAAGTCACCTTTATCTTGTCTTATCTGGAGGGGAAGGCATTGGCTTGGGCTTCGCCCTTATGGGAGTGATCAGATTTGCTCCTGCAAGAACTATGTCGGGTTTGTGGCCGTGTTTCGGTGCACCTTTGACAACCCTGGGTGGCATGCTGTGGCAAGCACTAATCTGCTGCACCTTCGACAAGGCCAAAGGAGCCTATTTGGTTATATGAATGAATTTCGGACTTTAGACACCGAACTCTCCTGGCAAGAAGACTGCCTGCATGCTGTCTACCTCGATGGACTATCCCCACAGCTGAAGTATGAATTGGCAGCTCAGGAGCTCCCTCCCTCACTTGAGGATCTCATTGATTTGACTGGCCGAATTGATCATCATCTCCAAGAGTGCCACCGGAAGAATCAGATACCCAGAAGGCCCTCGCGGGTTCGCTCCCACTTGCCACCAGCCACTAGCCCTGCCTCCGGTAGGGTCTCCCTCGTGGCCAAGCTGGAAGAACCCATGCAGTTGGGTCGTGGGCAGCTGTCCCCGGAAGAGCGCCTCCAGCGGAGACAATCAGGCCTATGTTTGTACTGTGGACCACCAGGCCATCACCTACAGGCCTGCCCAGTCCGTCCGGGAAACTACCCGGCCTAAGTTCAGTTGGGGTCCTGAACTTGGGCGCAACATCACCAATCCTCAACTGTCCTTACCAGTTACTTTGATTTGGGACTCCCTGTCCTTTCCAGTCCTTGCTCTGGTGGATTCCGGAACAGGAGGAAATTTTATCCTCAAGGATCTAGTTCAACTTTTGGGTATAAAGGCCTATCCTTTAGAGACCTCCTTGTGTATTGCTTCGATTTACAGTGAGCCACTACCTGGTCGAATCTCCCAGAACACTGAGCCAGTTCAACTCCTCACTGGTGCCCTCCATATTGAAGAAATCGAACTACTGGTCTTAGAGAAATCCATTCACCCGGTAGTCCTAGGGCTACCTTGGCTCCAACGTCATTCCCCCCCAATTTGATTGGGGGTCACTCCAGCTGGTGGAATGGAGTTCTACCTGCCTTCAGACTTGTTTACAAAAGGTGGTACCCACTCCCTGTAATTCCTTTGGCAAATACCTCCTCAGGGATATCAGCTCCTTATGCAGACTTTGAAGATGTCTTTTCGAAGCAGAAGGCGGACCTTCTACCACCTCTTCGGAGGTTCAACTGCCCTATCGAACTTCTGCCTGTGACTACACCTCCCCAAGGGCGTACTTATCCTCTGTCACTTCCTGAGACCAAAGCTATGATGGTGTACATCTGAGAAAACCTTGCTAAAGGGTTCATTCGTCCTTCAACATCGCCTGCCGGAGCAGGATTTTTCTTTGTAATGAAGAAAGACAGATCCCTAAGGCCATGCATCGATTACTGTGGCTTAAATGCCATCACCCGCAAAGACAAATATCCGTTGCCCTTGATCTCTGAGTTATTTGACCAATTACATGGAGCCTCCATTTTCACAAAATTGGATCTGCTTGGAGCTTACAATTTGGTGCATATATGCCCCGATGACATCTGAAAAACAGCTTTCAACACCAGAGATAAGCATTACGAATATCTGGTGATGCCCTTTGGCCTCTGTAATGCTCCCGCATTTTTCAATGGATGATTAATGAAATCTTCAGATATCTACTGTACGTTAAGGTTGTGGCATACCTTGATGATATCCTTGTCTTCTCCAAGGATCTAGCTACTCACTGCTCCAATGTTCGCACAATCCTCCGACTCCACGAAAACCATCTTTTTGCAAAGGTGGATAAATGCCTGTTTGAAAAATCCAGTTTGCCCTTTCTACGTTATATAATCTCTCAATGAGGATTCTCCATGGATCCTGAAAAGCTCAAAGGAATCCAAGATTGGCCTCAGCCCGTGGGTCTTCAAGTACTACAATGATTCCTTGGATTTACGAATTATTACTGCCATTTCATTCCTCATTTCTCCACATTGGCAGCTCCTCTCACAGCATAGACCACTAAGGGCCAAGATACCCGGAACTGGATCCTGGAAGCCATTACAGCCTTCTAACGCCTCAAGGAGGCCTTCCTTGCTGGACCCTGTCTTCACCATCCATATCCAAACCGCTGCTTCCAGGTCGAAGTACCAACATTCCACCTCCAGATCTCTAGTTCCGTGCTCGTTCTACTCACGCAAATTCTCTTCGGTGGAACAAAATTATAGCATTGGAGATTGCGAATTGCTTGCTATCAAGTTAGCCCTAGAAGAATGGCGCATGTGGCTAGAGGGTGCTCAGCATAAATTCATTATATTCATAGATCATAAGAACCTGGAACACTTGAATTGTGCCCAGCGTCTCAACGCCCGTCAAGCTCGATGGGCCCTGTTTTTTTCTAGGTTCAGCTTTGAACTTCACTATCACCCAGCTGGGAAAAATCTTCGGGCAGATGCCCTGTCACATTCCTTCGAACTAGATGATACTCCTGAAGAACCTGGTCACATCATTGACCCAGCCTGTATTTGCTTGTCTGCAACTCACTCAGTCCTGACTGGGAAGACTGTTGTGCCCCATCGCCTCCATGAAAGAGTCCTCTGGTGGGCACATGATTCTAAGTTCGCCGGTCACCCAGGGCGAGTGTGAACTTTAGCCTTGCTCCAGCGGTTCTTCTGGTGGCCCAGTATGGTATCTGATGCTAAAGTGTACGTCGATTCCTGCAATACTTGCGCTCAACAGAAACTCCCAGTCGGTTGACCATGGGGTTTGCTCCAGCCACTTCCAGCTCCCGAAGAACCATGGACACATCTCTCCACGGATTTCATTGTGGACTTGCCGCCATCCAAAGTTCACACAGTCATGTAGGTTACTATAGATAGATTTTCTAAAATGGCTCATTTTGTTCCACTACCGGGCCTACCATCTGCTACCGAATTGGCACGTCTGTTCTTTCTCCATATATTTCAGCTACACGGCTTACCCAAGGATATTGACTCTGATAGGAGTCCACAATTTGTCGCCCGATACTGGCACGCTCTCTGCAACAAATTTGGCATCAACATCAGTTTAACCACAGCGTACCATCTGCAAGCCAACGGGCAAGCTGAGCGAATGAATCGCTCCTTAAAATCCTTCCTTTGTGCCTACATAAATGACTGTCAAGACAACTCGTCTGAGCTCCTTCCTTGGGTGGAGTTCTCCCACAACTCCCATATTGCCGCTGCCACATGTACATCGCCCTTCTCTATTGTTTATAGGAAGCAACCGCAACCACCATTACCCATACCGTTATCTGTGCCCTCTCTTGTCACGCAAGCTACTTCTGATGCCCTCAAGGCACTCTTGAATCAGACAAATCTTCGCTTGCACCAAGCCGCATCCCAGGCCAAGAAGTCTGCGGACATCCATCGATGCTCTGCTCCTGAGTTTCTTCCTGGCCAGAAAGTCTGGTTAAGCACCCGGTATATTCAGCTTAAAATACCTTCCCAAAGGTTTGCACCGAGGTACATTGGACCTTTTTCAATCCTTCATTGTGTTGGACCACTTACATACCAGCTTTGGCTGCCACCAACATTAGGAATTCATAATACATTCCACATATCTCTTCTGAAGCCAGTGGTCCTATCTTGGCTTTCACAAAAAGCTCCTGAACCATCTCTGCTAGTTGTGGAATCCGACACTACCTATAAGGTCCATGAAGTCCTTGACTTTCGCTGTAGGGGCCGCTGGTGGGAATACCTCCTTTCCTGGGAGGGTTATGGCCCAGAAGAGAATTCGTGGAAACCGGCTAGTAACATCATGGATAAAAACCTAATCCTTCAATTTCACCGTGCCCATCCGGGCAAACCCAGAACTCCAAGGGGGGTTACTGTTGCATGTGCAAGCCGTGGCAGCCCCGTGGCTCGGCCCCCTCACCTCTCTCCAGCGAATCCAGTGCCTAGTTCCTCATCCCTGGGGTGGTGGGCTGCCGGCTCCATCCTCGGGCTGCCCCGGTGCCTCAGCTTCAGCTACAGACCTCCGTGCCCCTCGTTGGGCCTCTCCACTTGGCCCGCGGAGAGACGCCACCGTTCAGCGCTGTGCTCCTGCTTAAGTGCGCGTGTGCATGTATCAGTGTGACTTATGAAGGGCCCGCAGCGGGAACTTGGCCGCAGCCCCGGATGATGACATCGCTGAAGCTCCGGTATTTAAGGCCGGGCTCGACTCCCAGTGATTGCCTTTGCAACAGGTCTCAACACTGGTCATGTACTCATTGCCTCCTGCTGATTCTCCTGCGTTCCTGGTTCCTGTTCTTCGTTCCTGCATCCTGATTCCTAGCCTTTCATCGGATTGCCTTCTTGGACACAACTTCTGCATTGCCTGACTACGCCATTGACTCTCTCCAAGCCCGGACCTCTGCATTGATCTTCTCCTCACCCAAACCTCAGCCTTGCCTTGCCACCACTCCTTGATTGCTGCCGGCCGTGACTCCAGCTTGCTCTACGATGCCTCTTCAGTCTACATCCTGGACTCGGCCTATTCAGGCTTCAGCCTGTTCTTGCTCGGACACCCTCTGTCTGATTTTGGTTCCATTGGTGCCCGGGTCTCTGGGACCCTGCTTCGTCCAGTACAGACTTCTTCTGATCTACTTTTGCTGCCTCTGGGCTGACCTCTCTACTTTTCCAAACAACGACATATGGAGGCCCACCTAAGCCCAGCCGGCCCTGGTACCCAAAGGCTCAACCCGTGGGGAATGTGAGCTGGTATTGGTGAAGCATCAACTGGCCTCCATCCTTCAGCCCACTCCGCCTGCCAACAGTGGGGACCCGTAGGATCTTTCCTATGGGTAGCGTCAACCTCACCTTGGCCCAAGGGTCCACCTCAGGTGCAACACTCCTGATACCTCATACTACTGCCAGTACCTGACACTGCTGCTCCAGATACCTCATACTACTGCCAGTACCTGACACTGCTACCAGTACCTGACACTGCTGCTTCTGATACCTCATACTACTGCCAGTACCTGACACTGCTGCTCCAGATACCTGACACTGATCCTGATTCCTGACACTGCTTCTCCTTATACCTTACACTGCTGCTCCAGATACCTGACACTACTTCTTTTGATACTTGACACTACTGCTCCTGATACCTGACACTACCACTCTTGATTCCTGACACTGCTACCAGTACCTGACACTGCTGCTCCTGATACCTCATACTACTGCCAGTACCTGACACTGCTGCTCCAGATACCTGACACTACTGCCAGTACCTGACACTGCTGCTCCAGATACCTGACACTGCTGCTCCAGATACATGACACTGCTGCCAGTACCTGACACTGCTGCTCCAGATACATGACACTGCTGCTTCTGATACCTCATACTACTGCCAGTACCTGACACTGCTGCTCCAGATACCTGACACTACTTCTTTTGATACTTGACACTACTGCTCCTGATACCTGACACTACCACTCTTGATTCCTGACACTGCTACCAGTACCTGACACTGCTGCTCCTGATACCTCATACTACTGCCAGTACCTGACACTGCTGCTTCTGATACCTGACACTACTGCCAGTACCTGACACTGCTGCTCCAGATACCTGACACTGCTGCTTCTGATACCTCATACTACTGCCAGTACCTGACACTGCTGCTCCAGATACCTGACACTGCTGCTTCTGATACCTGACACTACTGCCAGTACCTGACACTGCTGCTCCAGATACCTGACACTGCTGCTTCTGATACCTGACACTAACTGCCAGTACCTGACACTGCTGCTCCAGATACCTGACACTGCTGCTTCTGATACCTCATACTACTGCCAGTACCTGACACTGCTGCTCCAGATACCTGACACTGCTGCTTCTGATACCTGACACTACTGCCAGTACCTGACACTGCTGCTCCAGATACCTGACACTGCTGCTTCTGATACCTGACACTACTGCCAGTACCTGACACTGCTGCTCCAGATACCTGACACTGCTGCTTCTGATACCTGACACTACTGCCAGTACCTGACACTGCTGCTCCAGATACATGACACTGCTGCTTCTGATACCTGACTGTGATCCTCATACCTGACACTACTTCTTTTGATACTTGACACTACTGCTCCTGATACCTGACACTGATCCTGATTCCTGACACTGCTTCTCCTTATACCTTACACTGCTGCTCCAGATACATGACACAGCTTCTCTTGATACATGGCCATTGATCCTGATACTTGATACCGCTGCCAGTACCTGACACTGCTTCTCCTGATTTCTGACACTGCTTCTCTTGATATCTTACACTGCTGCTCCAGATACATGACACAGGTGCTCCGGATATCTGCCACTGCTGCTAGTGCCTGACACTGTTGCTCCTAACACCTGATACTACTGGTCCTGATAAAATTTCATTGCTGTTAGAACCTGACACTGCTGCATCTGACACCTGACACTGCTGCCAGTACATGACACTGCTCTTTCTGATACCTGACTCTGCTGCTCCTGATATCTGACACTGTTGCTAGTGCCTGACTCTGCTGCTCCTGATACCTGACATTGCTGCACATGATGCCTGATACTATTGCTAGTACCTGACACTGTTGCTCCTAATACCTGACACTACTGATAAATGACATTGCTGTCAGAACCTGACACTGGTGCTCGTATCAACACTGCTGCCACTATCTGTCACTGTTGCTAGTGCCTGACACTGCTGCCTGTACCTGACACTGCTGTTAGGATTTTCTTATGTTCTTAGTCTGTAACTCTCCAATGTCATAGAAACATAGAAATGACGGCAGAAGAAGACCAATCGGCCCATCCAGTCTGCCCAGCAAGCTTCACACTTCTTTTTCCTCATACTTATCTGTTTCTCTTGGCTCTTAGTAACCTTTTGGTTCTATTTCCCTTTCACCCCCACCATTAATGTAGAGAGCAGTGATGGAGCTGCTTCCAAGTGAAATATCAAGCTTGATTACTTGGGTAAGTGGCAGCATAGCTCTCTGCCGTTGAAGCAGAGAGTAAGATATGCTGGATATGCATGGATATGCGTGAAGTATCAGTTTTTCTTCTCCCCTGCCGTTGAAGCAGGGAGCTATGCTGGATATGCATTGAAAGTGAATTATGCCTTGAAGGTCACATTAACTATCAACAAATATTGAATAAGCCTAATAATTGGTAATTGAATAAGCCTAATAATTGGTAATACCTATAGCCCATGAACCCATCCCTGATTTTTGTTTTTTTTTTAATTTGGAGATGGCAGCCCTCCATCCTTCCGCTCCGTGAAGGTGGAACACCAACCACTGGCCACTGGCATCCCGCTCCGTGAATGCCTCTGTGGCTACTGCCGCTCCGTGCAGTGTTTTGCTGCCTCCTCTTTATACGGGTCTAGACCTCTAGACCTCTTTATACGCGTCCTCTAGACCTCTAGATGGATCCAATGTCAGAATACTTTATGGTAGGAAGTGGAAACCACGGCTGGCTTGGCGTAACTGTCCTTGAGCGATTCACAGACCTGGCTTCTGCTTGCCAGGCTTGGTCGGCCCGGTGCTGTTCCTGGTTCCAGGGAGGGAAGGTGTCCCAGTCAGCACTTGGCTCTGGGGTGCATTTGTTCTGGGGTCTGGAGAGAGCAGGGTCCAGGCCTCTCTGGGCCAGACAGGATTCGGGAAAGCAAGGGAATGTGGCAAAATCCCTTCAAATTGCTCAGTGCTGTGGCCCTAGTAAGAGCAGTTCAGATAAATCTGGAAAGCCAAAAGAGTGGGAAGCAGCTGCCAAGAAAAAAAAAAGAAACAAAAAAATGTATCTTCCGCGTAATTACAGTGTAACATCCAGGCAGACAAGCACTAGAGATTGTTACAGAGGAGAAAGCCTGGATGTTATGAATGCTCCTCGCCTATCTGCGTCTGCGAAAATGCAAAGTATCAAACGAGAGAGCCTGAGGCTGCACGTCCACGCGCCCAGGATACCCGGGGGTACGTGCGCAAGGGCTGTCTCGCACCGGCGTTAAAACCGAGCCTGGAGCGCGGCCACGCCGCCGCACTCTGCGTGTCAGGCGTCTCCTCGTGCTGCTGGCAGAGATCCAGGGGCGCCTGGGAGCGGGTGGGGAATTTCTTACATCCAGCAGGGGTGCAGAGGATGGCGCTGGGAAGCCTGCATGCAAGGAGCAGGGATTGTTTGCAGAGAGAGAGGTTTGGGGAGCACGGGGGGGGGGGGGGGGGGTAGAAGGGGAGAGAGGGGCTTGCACCCAAGGAGCATAAAAGTGAGCCTGAAACAGCCAGCTAAATTGTGGCTAGCTCTCTTAGGCGTTTGGCTGAATGTCCCCCCACATCGCGGCTGAATGCCCCCTGCTGTGGCTTCAGCCCATTCCTTCTGGACGGTGGAGATCACAAAGGGCGAGGTGAGAGACGCTGCCCGCTGAAGCATGGCCTGAGACCCTCCTTGGATGGATGCACTCATCCAGAAGCAGTTCGCCCCCCCCCCCCTGCACTTCGCTGCCCTCCCACTTCGCAGACGCTGATTCAGGAAACGTTTTGCTGTTGTAACGTCAAAGCACAGTGAAACCTTAACACCAGCACCATTACAGCTCAGCACCCACCCTGCCTCATCTTAACCAGCCAACATAGAAACATAGAAACATAGAAATGACGGCAGAAGAAGACCAAACGGCCCATCTAGTCTGCCCAGCAAGCTTCACACATTTTTTCTCTCATACTTATCTGTTTCTCTTAGCTCTTGGTTCTAATTCCCTTCCACCCCCGCCATTAATGTAGAGAGCAGTGCTGGAACTGCATCTAAGTGAAATATCTAGCTGATAAGTTAGGGGTAGTAACTGCCGCAATAAGCAAGCTGCACCCATGCTTATTTGTTCTACTCAGACTATGTTATACAGCCCTTATTGGTTGTTTATCTTCTCCCCTGCCATTGAAGCAGAGAGCCATGCTGGATGTGCATCGAAAGTGAAGTATCAGGTACATTTGGTTTGGGGTAGTAACCGCCGTAACAAGCCAGCTACTCCCCGCTTTGTGAGTGCGAACCATCTTTTCTTCTCCCCTGCCGTTGAAGCAGAGAGCTCTGCTGGATGTGTGAAGTATCAGTTTTTCTTCTCCCCTGCCGTTGAATCAGAGAACTATGCTGTATATGGGTTGAACGTGAAGTATCAGGCTTATTTGGTTTGGGGTAGTAACCGCCGTAACAAGCCAGCTACTCCCCACTTTGTGAGTGCGAATCCTTTTTTCCACATTTCCTCTTGCTGTTGAAGCTTAGAGTGATGTTGGAGTCACAGTAAGCATGTGTACGTTTATTGAATAAGGGTATTGTGTCCAGGCAGTAGCCATCATTGTGGCGAGTCACCCACTCTTCATTGGTGGCCTCTTGACTTTATGGATCCACAGTGTTTATCCCACACCTCTTTGAAGTCCTTCACAGTTCTGGTCTTCACCACATCCTCCGGAAGGGCATTCCAGGCATCCACCACCCTCTCCAACTGTTAATCACACGCGAAAGCAGGACCCCCCTAAACTGCGGGTCGGGAACCCAAATACGGTGATGAAGCCTTCAGCCTAGGCTCCCAAATGGTGGTGCTGTTCAGGTGCCAGAGGCGGCAGCATTAGAGGTGGAGGGGTCTGCACCGGCGCACAGGCCCTGAGGCGGCTGCTCCCTCGCATGGGTTTCTCTGGTCTCGGGAGGCCTTGCACGAGCAGGGATTGGGGCGGCTGCAGGGCCTGCGAGCTTGGCCCCCTGATAACTTCCATTGCTAATGTTGCTGCTGCTTGCAGATTCTGGCAGGGCTTGCACCAGCAACGAGGGAAGGGGAGGGCTGAGTGTGCGTGGGATGGTGCCCAGCGCTCCTCACTCACCACTGAACTTTACCCAAGAGAAAAATGTTGCCCCTGTCAGCAGCCTGCCCTCTCTTCTCACCAGCCCGGGGCCCAAAGGAAAGTGTTGCCTCTAAATCTGGCCCAGAGGGGGACGTGTAGAGAAGGGGCTGATTGAAGGGCGGGGTAAGACGCCAGAGGGGTTGGAGGGTTGGAGCAGCTGCAGAGAGTTGGCTTTGGAGGATGTAGGGGGCTCAGAGATTGACTGATGGGGATGTGAGAGAAGGTTTGGAGAGGAAGCGGTGAGGCTGGGAGGTGATAGAGAGGGGATGAGGATGACCCTAAGGAGGGATTGGGGTGAGAGAGGGAGGGGATGACAGAGGATCAGTTGGGGATTATAGGAAGGGCTTGAGATGAGAGAAGATCAGCTGAGGGATGAAAAAGGGCTGAAGGAAGTGAGAGGAGATGGGGATGTAGGAGGGGATCAGCTGGAGGGATGAAGGATGAAGGAAGGGCTCGCTGGAGGGGAGGAGGTTTCCAGAGAAAGATCATGAAGGTGTCTGCAGCAACAGACAGGTGTAATTCCAGTGAGTGCCAATATCTTGAATCAGATTCTTGCACTGGAGGTGGATTCTTGGGCTGAGGTGGGGTTGACGCAACCCATAGGCAAGGGCCTACGGGTCCCCACCGTCAGCAGGTGGAGTGAGCTGAAGCTAGAGATCACTGGGGCTGTTGTGCGCCCAGTCCCCCACCTACTCCGGGACGTCTCGTGGCAGCCGCAGCGTTTCTGAGGCCTAGTTAGGCCAGCAAACTTCTTCGCGGCGTTCCCTCAGAGAGGGAGACGCTGCCGACGTCTGGGCTGGCCCCGCCCCTAGGCACGCACAGGGGCTCTTCTATTTAAAGGGACCAGCGCGGGAAAACCCTGCTCTGCCTCGGGATGTGACATCAGACGCTGCCAGTACTTAAACTGGCTTGACAAGCCTATCCTTGCCTTGCAACGAGGTTCACTCTACCTAAGAGTTGCTAGTTGCTGTTCCTGACTCCGGCTTTCATCCACTGGCTTCTGACTCCGGCTTTCGTCCACTGGCTTCTGACTACGGATTTCGTCCACTGGCTTCTGACTTCGGCTCTCGTCCACTGGTTCCTGACTCCGGCTTCCATCCAGGAGGTCTCGCCTAAGTATAAGCGGCTCGGGTCCTCACATGCTCCTCTCGGGGGGGACCGCAGGCTTCCAGTGGTGAAGTTCCGATTGGCCTCCTGGCTCCAGCTCTACTCATCTCCATCCTCTGGTAACCGACCCACAGAAGACCGCTTGCAAGTCCAAGCGGCCCGGGTCTTCACGGGCTCCTCCTGGGGGGACCTTGGGTCTCCAGTGGTGAAGAGCCTCCTGGTCTCCTGGCTGTGCTGCCTCCTGGCTTCAACATCCACTGTGTACCTTCCACAGTGCGTCATCATCTGTCCTAGTCTGCTCAAGGGTCCATGAATCCAACAGGAGCTTCACTTATACCAGCCCACGTTCCCCTCGGGTTGAGCCTTTGGGTGCCGGGGCCGTCAGGACTTAGGCGGGCCTCGAGGTAGAACAACAAAGGCGAACAGTTCATCTTACCCTGTTCGCTTACCCTGTTAATTGTAACTTTTGACTCATTCCTACCTACTGTTTACTTTTGTTTACTTGAATTGTTACCCCAGTTATATTCTTTGTTTATTGTAAACCGGTCCGATATGGTTATTTACTATGAAGGTCGGTATATAAAACTGTTAAATAAATAAATAAATAAATAAATAAATCTTACATTTTATGTAAGAATATCGGTATATAAAAAAAATCAAAATAAATAAATAAATAAATCTCAGAGACAGCAGCCAGCAGGTGGTATAGGGTTATCCTGGACTGGAACCAGTACAAGAACTCAAGCACCAAGGGACAAAGTTTGACTGAAAATGCTTGAGCAGAGAAAGGCTGAAGCCTTGAGAGTCCAAGTCCAGAGGATAGGGACATAGGCGTCACTATCAAACTCAAATGAGAGCTGGCGGCAATGGAAAGGTGTAGCAAGTGATCATAGAACTTTGGACACAAAGAGTCTATAGCATAGTCATTCGTAAAAATGGTCAGGGCACAGAGAAGGCAGGCGTGATCAGGCGTAGCAGTAGTCAAGGCACGGAGAAGGCAAGCAAGGTCGGACATAGCAGAGGTTAGGCTTGGAGAAGGCTGGCACGGTCGGACACAGCAGAGGTCAGGCTTGGAGAAGGCAGGCAAGGTCGGACGTAGCAGAGGTCGGGCTTGGAGAAGGCAGGCTTGGTCGGACGTAGCAGAGGTCGGGCTTGGAGAAGGCAGGCAAGGTCAGACGTAGCAGAGGTCGGGCTTTGAGAAGGCAGGCAAGGTCGGACGTAGCAGAGGTCGGGCTTGGAGAAGACAGGCAAGGTCGGATGTAGCAGAGGTCGGGCTTGGAGAAGGCAGGATTGGTCGGACGTAGCAGAGGTCGGGCTTGGAGAAGGCAGGCTTGGTCGGACGTAGCAGAGGTCGGGCTTGGAGAAGGCAGGCAAGGTCGGACGTAGCAGAGGTCGGGCTTGGAGAAGACAGGCAAGGTCAGACATAGCAGAGGTCGGGCTTGGAGAAGGCAGGCTTGGTTGGACGTAGCAGAGGTCGGGCTTGGAGAAGACAGGCAAGGTCGGACGTAGCAGAGGTCGGGCTTGGAGAAGGCAGGCAAGGTCGGACGTAGCAGAGGTCGGGCTTGGAGAAGACAGGCAAGGTCGGACGTAGCAGAGGTCGGGCTTGGAGAAGGCAGGCTTGGTCGGACATAGCAGAGGTCGGGCTTGGAGAAGGCAGGCAAGGTCGGACGTAGCGGAGGTCAGGCTTGGAGAAGACAGGCAAGGTCGGACGTAGCGGAGGTCGGGCTTGGAGAAGGCAGGCAAGGTCAGACGTAGCAGAGGTCGGGCTTGGAGAAGACAGGCAAGGTCGGACGTAGCAGAGGTCGGGCTTGGAGAAGGCAGGTTGGTCGGACATAGCAGAGGTCGGGCTTGGAGAACACAGGCAAGGTCGGACGTAGCGGAGGTCGGGCTTGGAGAAGGCAGGCTTGGTCGGACATAGCAGAGGTCGGGCTTGGAGAAGGCAGGCAAGGGCAGACGTAGCGGAGGTCGGGCTTGGAGAAGGCAGGCAAGATCGGACGTAGCAGAGGTTGGGCTTGGAGAAGGCAGGCTTGGTCTGACATAGCAGAGGTCGGGCTTGGAGAAGACAGGCAAGGTCGGACGTAGCGGAGGTCAGGCTTGGAGAAGACAGGCAAGGTCAGACGTAGCAGAGGTCGGGCTTGGAGAAGACAGGCAAGGTCGGACGTAGCAGAGGTCGGGCTTGGAGAAGGCAGGCTTGGTCGGACATAGCAGAGGTCGGGCTTGGAGAAGGCAGGCAAGGTCGGACGTAGCAGAGGTCGGGCTTGGAGAAGGAAGGCAAGGTCAGACGTAGCAGAGGTCAGGCTTGGAGAAGACAGGCAAGGTCGGACGTAGCAGAGGTCGGGCTTGGAGAAGGCAGGCAAGGTCGGACGTAACAGAGGTCGGGCTTGGAGAAGGCAGGCAAGCGTGGATGTAGCAAAAGTCGGCACCAGGAGATCAGTTGAAACACAGATGAGACGAACGAAGACACAGGAACTGGAAGACACTCAGGAATACGGAACGAGAAAGCGCGGAGGCAACTAGTACTCAGAACCAAACAGGGAACCGAGGAGACCTGTTGCAAAGCCAAAGCTTCAGTGCTCAGCTTGAGCTTAAATACGCTGAGGAATCTGACGTCAGCATCTGGGTCTGTGGCCAGGTTCCCGTAGCGGGCCCTTTAAAAGTGTTACTGATGCGTGCGTGCCTATGGAGGGGTGCAGAGTTGCTGGCGGTATCTCTCCGTGAACCCCGCGGAGCGGCCCGACGGATGGAGGTATCCTGGCTGGAAGTCCCAGGAAGTGGAGCAGGGCCGGAGGCACTGGCAGGAGCTCAAGGTTGGAGCCGGCAGCCCACTGCCGCAAGCGACCGGGAGCTGGAGCCTGGAGGTTGCTTGGAAAGGTGAGAGGGCCGCACCGCGGGGCTGCCACGGGCGGCGAGCGTAACACAGATGCCTGTAAGTTATCACAAATTCTTCCTTCTTCTCATGGAGAAGCAGCACTGCCTTCATGCTTTAATGGAAGTGCCCTGCTATTGTCCTGCACATTCTATCGAGTCCTTCAGGCATAGATTTCCATGGTCCTTGGACCACAGCCCCAGGGCATCCCTCATTGCAAGGTGCAACAATTGTGCAATGCAATGGATAACCTAAAAGCCCCCATCTTCTGTTGTCTTTACCCTATTTGCACTGCGGTCTGTCACAAAAGGCCTGCCTGATGACTCCATCTTCTCCAGTCTTGCTGCTAGCTTTCCAGCATCTTTCTTATGGCCGATAGAATATTGCATGAGGTACAGGGGATGTATATGAACTGTTTGTAGCAAAGCCCACCTGCACCCTGATGCTCTGTCCCTGCTAGAGCTGCTGCCAGCCCCTGCCTCAGCCAGATCCCACCAGTGTACCATCAGGGAGAGGTAAACATGCATGTTTTAATGCTGGTCAAGATGTTGCTGGTGAAATGCATAGGAATACCTTCTGTGTGAGGCAGCTGATCCTACATGCAACTTAATCACTGGTTGTACAGGGTGGGAATGACCTTTCCACGAAATGTAGTCCTGGAAGGGACTTTGTAATTGGGAGCTAATGCATGCAGTAGACGCTTAAAGTCTGTTGCGACCGTCGCTGCTCGACGCCCTCACTCCGCCCTCTTTACCTCTGTGGCGACTCCCTCCGGGTCTGTTGGACGCTTAGCTGCCACGGAGTCTTCTTGCCGCCTCCCTCCGGCGTCCCCGGACTGGCACGACGCTGCGGATCCGCCATGTTCCTGATGATGTAGGGCGCGCGCTCCGATTGATGTACCAGCAAGGGGGGAGGGGGGGGCGGCTATGGTTCCGAGAGGCTGCTCTGCGCGGCGACTGCCTCGATCACGTCGGCGAGGTGGGGGGGGGGGCTTTGCTCCAGAGAATTGATGCAGGGCCAGCAGTGGGCGGCATGCCTTCCGGTCAGGCGACGGCGCGGTTTGGTGGTGGGAGCCAGGGGCTCCTTTTCCCCACTCTCCCGGAGGGTGATTCGAATCGAGGCGGCTGGCCTCGGTCGCAGCGGTGGGCTTTGCTCCGGGGATTTTTGTGGGGGCAGGCAGTGGGGCAGCATGCTTTCCAGTCCCGCGGTGGCGCGTTGTGGTCAGCAGTGGCAAAAGCCAGGGGCTCCTCTCCACCCCCCTACAGGGCGGTAGTTACCGTGGGATCCATGCGGTGCCGGCGGCAGCAGAGGAAGCGTATCCCCCCCATCTCCCAGGGCCGAGACTCCGATGCCTGCAGCTCTATTAGGAGGGGAGAGTGGAGCGGTGATGACGAAGCAGGGGGAAAGAGCTCCGAGGTCCCCTCTCCTACTTTCTTGTTATCGGGCCCCTCAAAAGTGGCGGTTTTTAAATTTGAAAGGAGCTCTGGGCAGCGTTAAGGACCGGGGTGTAGACGACCCCGAAAATTTGTGGCGGGCAGAAAGGGTTGCGGCATCGTAGCACCCGAACCGCAGCGATAAGAAGAAGCAGCCATTTCAAAATGGCTGCGCCTGAGCCCTCGAAAACGCTGGATGTTGTCTCGGCTGCGGCCCTGCAGCAGATCTCTACCAGCGTTACCGCGGCCCTGGATGAGAGGCTCATCAAGATTCAGACCACAATGGAGGAGATACAGCGATCTACGGAGGGGCAAGCCAAAAGGTTAGGCCAGGCTGAGCAGTGCCTCTCTGACCATGGGGACCGGCTGGGGACGGCCGAGGAACGGATTGGGGAGTTGCAGGCTGAACAAGCCACCCTGATAGACTTGAGGACCAAGAGAACCGCAATCGTAGAAATAATCTAAAAATCATTGGTCTGCCCGAGTCTGGAGAAGAGGCACTGTATGACTTCATGGAGCGCTGGCTCCCTGACCACCGGAAACTTACCCTCCCTGAGGATCGACTTCGATGTGAGCGCATACAGCGAGTGGGGCCGCCACGGGAAAACGCTCTCCGGCCTCGGCCTGTGATGGCCCCTATATTAAATTGGGCACATAAGACCCAATTATTGCGCGCCTTCTGCCAACATGCAGCAGGCGAATTCCAGGGTAACCGCATTCTTCTGTTTAATGATTTTTCGGCCTCCACAGCGGCCCTAAGTCGAGAAATGTCCCCCGCCTGCTCAGAGCTCCACAAACGGGGGGATTCGCTTCGCCCTACTGTACCCAGCTAAACTGAGGGTCTCTCCCGAAAATAAAGTACTGTTTTTTACTACCGAAGAACAAGCGACGACCTTCCTAGCCTCTCTCTACCACTGGCAAACGTTGCCTGAGCTCGGACACGACACTGGACCCACGATCTCTATTTCCCTTCCAGTTCCACCTGTGTAGTGAGTTCTAACGGACTGAGCTTTAATACTGGAAATCTGGGCTGGCCAGGTCTTGCTGACTCGGCAGCGGTTATCCCTACTGGTATCTAGGGCCCAAGGACAATGTGGTGGCCTACGTTGTGATGCCAAAGGTTTAAATGTTTACCGGGGTTTTGTTCAAGGCAATCGTTCAAAATGGATACGGTTTGGGGAGAGGGGACCTGGGGAGGGTCGCCCTAGTACAGACGTTTATGAGGGGGTCTGTGTGCGGGGCAGCCTTGTGCCTCTTGGAGCAAATGGTGGCGTTTGTATTTCAGGTGTATTTATTTATTTATTTATGTGAATGTGGGGGGGAGGGGGGACGCAGGGGCACCAACGCAGGTGGGGGAGACCGAGCGCGGGGGCTCTTAGCAATCAGGAGTGGGGTGGAGACTCAGGAATATTCCTAATCTTGGGGCCTAGGCTGGGAGTACCTGAGACTTCTGCTACACGCATGCATATAGAGGGCCCTTTATGGGACCCACTTACTACCCCATATTTTGTAGTTCAAAATGGTTAAGGTTAAGGTTACATTCCTAAATGTAGATGGATTGCATCCTCCCATCAAGCGCAGTAAAGTACTAACTATGTTCCGTCGCTTGAGAGCCGACATAGGATTCCTACAGGAAACTCATTTGACGGACAGCGAGCATGCGAAGCTGAAGAGGGATTGGGTGGGCGGTGTGGGTGTGTTCATCCTTTACCTCAAGGAAGCGGGGAGTGGCCAACTTAATTCACAAACAAATCCCCTTTCAGGAAGGCCTGGTGTGGCAGGATCCCGAGGGCCGCTATGTAATCATAGCAGGCCCTTTACATGGGCAGAAAGTGGCTTTATGTAACCTTTACACCCCTAACGTGTATTCTCACGCTTTCTTTACTGACTCGGTGGGCCGATTGTTGGATCTCGACGATTACAGATTGGTGGTGGCCGGGGACTTTAACACAGTACTAGATAAATCGATAGACTGTAAATCCCCTAGGTCTGTGAGCCTTAGAGACCAACAGATGGGCGTCAGCTTTGTCTAACAAGAGCTGAAACTCCTCGATGTTTGGTGACTACTACATCCGGGGGAACAGGACTACACTTTTTATTCACACCCACACCAAGCATACTCCCAGCTGGATTATATCCTGATCTCTGCTACGCTATTCCCGAGAGCAGAACAGGCGACTATTCGAGCCATATCTCTTCTGACCACACTCCCGTTTCTGTACGATTGGAGATCGGGAACATAGCCCACCCCCCATTCTCATGGCGCATGCATCCCGACCTGTTTTTGGACAAAGCTTTCCATACTTACTTGCAAACCTGCTGGGCGGAGTATATAAAACCTAACACTACCCCGGAAATCTCCGTTGCCACATTATGGGAGGCTGGTAAGTCGGTGATTTGGGGACATATTATAGCACATGTAGCGAAATTAAATAGGACCCGTAATCAAGAAATTTTGTGCCTTACCCAGGTCCTTAAATCCCTCCAGCTGCAGCATGTGCAGGATATTTCGGCCTCTGTGCGCCGTCAGGTGGAACACGCCCGTAATGCTTTAAATTTCCTTTTACACCAGCAGGCAACTAAGTCCCTACGCTACTATTAAACATGGTAACCGGCCCAGCAAACTCTTAGCTAATTTGCTCAGGACCCGGCAGCAGAGGTCGACCATTACAGGCATGAGATAAAGATGGCAATCACCGAGCCTCGCAAACGGACGTCTCCTCCCTCTTCTTAGAATACTATAGCGCTTTATACAGCCCCAAATCTCACTAAAATAGGATGCCAGATCACCGGGCTTTTAAAAATTGCAAGGTGAGTGGTTTCCAGTCTCGGGACCCTTTAAATGTCAGAACGGGAGCAGTCGGACATGCATTAGCATCCCAATGCTCCCGGGGAAACATATCTACAACTCCTGAGTTGCACTTAACATAACGAGGCTTCCCTTATCTTTGGCAAGCTGTGTTATTTTATTTGCATAAGATTACCTATGCATTAGCTGCTTTGCATGCATTTGAAAAAGTTATGCATGCAAAGCAGATAATTTCAATAGGGGACAGATTTTTTAGTTAAATATCATGTGATAAACAGCATTTTATATGCAGTAATCACTTATTGCAGGGGTAAATCTGCTCCTACATTTGTATCATGTGAGGCAATGGAGTGTTAAGTGACTTGCTCAAGGTCACAAGCAACATCAGCAGGATGTGAACCCTAACTTTGCTGGCACTTAGCCTATTGCTTTAATCACTAGCCTACTCCTCCTCTCTGTTTGAGAAAGCCATCACTAATCTGTGGGAGTGAAACAGATCAAATATTTGGGAACTGGGTGCTTGTGACCCGGCCTGGCCACTGTCGGAGATAGCATGCATGGTCTGACCCATCCAAAAAATGAAAAACGGAGGCAGGTAGAGAAATTCACCTGAAAAAAAATACCACAGAGAATATAAAACTTGCACTGCAGAATGGATTAGCTTGTGCTATTTTGGATTTTAGTAGTTGCAGAGATTTTTGCTATTTTTATCTTGGTCTGACCTAGCGAGGCAGTTCTTCTATTATTATGTGCAACCGTGGGCCAAGCTAGGTCACCACATCTCAAAAAAGACAAAGCAGACATAGAAAAGGTACAGAGAAGGGTGACAGAAATGATAGAGGGGATGGAACGATTCCCCTGAGAGGAAAGGGAGAAGAGACGGCTGAGGGGAGATATGAGAGAGGTCTATAAAATCATGAATCAGGTAGAAAGGTAAAGGTTATTTACCTCAGTTATTCCCAAGCCTCTCCTGCAGGCACACCTAACCAGTGGGTTTTCAGGATATCCATGATGTCTATGCATGAGATAGATTTGCATGCATTACAGACCCAGATTATGCAAATCTGTTTCATGCATATTCTTTATAGCAATCCTAAAAACCCGACTGGTTTGATATGCCTCAAGGAGAAGGTTGGGAAACACTGATTTATCCTTTCAAACAGTATTAGGACTAGGAGATACTCTATGAAGCTAATAGGTAGCACATTTAAAACAAATTTTAGTTAAAGTATTTTTTTCACTTAGGGGTAGATTTTCAAAACTCACG
The DNA here is from genome assembly GCF_901001135.1 of Rhinatrema bivittatum. NCBI lineage: Eukaryota > Metazoa > Chordata > Amphibia > Gymnophiona > Rhinatrematidae > Rhinatrema > Rhinatrema bivittatum. The sequence goes on along the minus strand of NC_042617.1, from coordinate 8,814,512 downwards.
CATGCGTGTCCATGTGCGAGCGCTACCCGGTGCGCACACATGGATACGCAATTTTATAACATGCGTGTGCTGGTGCGTACATGTTATAAAATTTCGGGTCGGCGCACGCAAGGGGGGGGGTATAAATTTGCTAATATACACAGCAACGCATCGGGGCCTTCCCCAGTTCCCTCCCAGTCCGCTCCAATTAAGGAGCGGACTGGGAGGGAATTTCTCAACCCCCTGCCCTAACCTCCCTTCCCCTTCCCCTATCCTGCCCTCCCCCTATCCCTATCCTAACTACCCCTAATTTTTCTATTTTACTTTTTGCTCCTGCTGTGCTGGGGGCCTCTAGCCCCGCTCCGCCCCCCTGGATTTCCCCGCCCCTTTTTAAAGCTCCGGCACTTTCATGCATCCCGGGGCTACGCGCATGGCCAGGCCCGTTTGAAAGTTGGCCCGGTGGGTGTAAAGCCCGGCCACGCACGTATACCCCGGGATTTACACACACCGGGGTTTTAAAATCTACCCCTTAGTGCACAATTAAATTGTGAAATTTGTTACCAGAGGATTTGGTGAAAGCAGTTATTGTAGCTGGGTTTAAAATAGGTTTAGATAAGTTCCTGCAGGAAAAGTCAAAGACCACTATTGGCCATGTAGACAGGGGAAAGCTTGGTTATGAGCAAGGGGGATTGGGTTTATTCTTTGGACCCTGTCGGGTACTTGTGACCTGGATTGGCCACTGTTAGAAACAGAATACTGGGCTTGATGGATCTTTGCTGTGACTGTTATGAATTCCGGCCGCGGCAAGCCACGACCGGGACTTACCGCCATCCCCAGGGGCCGGTCGGACCGCCGGCACTGAGGCGGATCGTTTAGGCTCCTCAGCGGCACCAGCCGCTGCCTTTCCAATATGGCCGCGGCGTTTCTCCCCGCGTGGCTTAGCCCCGCCCCCTGACTTCTGCTAGGGCCGCGCGGGCGGCTCTGGCCCTAAATTTAAAGGAACACTCACAGGATGTGAGCTGGTTCCTTCCTGCGGCAATCCTATTGGCTGGGACCTTCAGACCTTGCCTTGCCTTGACTTCTTGGCTCCTGGGTTAGTTCTGTTCCTGGTTCCTGATTGTCTTCCTGTGTTGTTTTCCGGTCCGGCTGACGTTTCCTCTGGTTCCTCGATCCCTGGCTTGGCGACGTACCATCTCTGGCTCTTGATTCCTGGACTGGCTGCGGACATTTCTGGCTCTCGACCCCTGGATTGGCTGCGGACATCTCTGGCTCTCGACCCTGGACTGGCTGCGGACATTTCTGGCTCACGATTACTGGATTGAACTTTTGTAAGAGATCCTCGGGGTTGGCTCCTCGACCCGCTGAAGGCATCAGCTATTGTTGTCTCGACCCGCTGGAAGCGCCAGCATCTGGATTACACGACCAGCAGGAGGCGCCTGCATCCAAATCTTCTTCATTCCTACCTGCAACTCCGAGGATCGGCCTCGCCTACCGACGGTGGCCTAATCAGTCATCGTCGGACCAAGGGTCCACTTCTCTGAGCATAACAGTAAGTCAAGGCCATGGACCCGGCAGAGGCCTCAGCTTTACGAGCCATTCCCGGCCTGGCTCAGAAAATCATGGAGCAACAAAGTATGCTCGAATCCATGGCCGCCTCCATGGAGCGGCTCAATGCTCGGCTAGATGCGGTGGTGGCCAACCAGCTTGCTATGTCTGCTACAGCTGCACCGGTCGCACCTGTTCCACTCCCAGCACCGAGCAGCCTCCGTCCAGTTCTTACACTTCCAGCACCACCACGATACGCCGGAGATCCCCGTCTTTGCCTGGGGTTTTTGGATCAATGCATGATGAATTTCCGACTACAATCACCCTTCTTTCCAGATGACGTCACCAAGACCACCTACATTCTATCCCTATTGGAAGGCAAAGCCCTCGCCTGGGCTTCTCCTTTATGGCAACGATCGGATCCAGTGTTGCAGAACTACTCTCAATTTATTGAACTGTTTCGGATTACCTTCGAGGAACCTGGGAAACAAGCTGCTGCCGCCACTGATCTACTTCATCTCCGTCAAGGAGGACGTTCTCTCACGGATTACAACATTGACTTCCGCACGTTAGCCAACGAACTCCATTGAGAGGCGAGTGTTCTTCGGACCATCTATTTAGAAGGACTTACTGCAAAAATCAAAGACGAATTGGCCGCCCGAGAACTTCCGGCTTCTTTAAATGGCACCATTGAATTGGCCACGAGGATCGACCGCAGGCTACAAGAGAGAGCACGAGAGGGCGGTAACTGGAGAAGACGGTCTACGTTTTCTCAGGCCCCTTCACCCGCCACTACTACCCCTCGAGAAACCCCTACCAGTGAGGGTCCCCGGGACGAACCTATGCAGCTCGGAAGGGGTCCGTTGACTCGGGAGGAACGTTTGAGACGGCGCAGATCTGGTCTTTGCTTGTACTGTGGTGGTTCCGGACATCGTTTAGCTAACTGCCCTATTCGTCCGGGAAACTTCAAAGCCTAGGGACTTTGGGGGGGCCTTTCCCTGGGCCTTTCTTCTCCAAAACCCCCACTCTCTCTACCAGTAACTCTTCACATGAACGGACGGGAATTTACCACATTGGCACTAGTAGATTCTGGAGCCGGAGGAGATTTCATTCTGCAAGATCTGGTGGATAAACTCCACATTCCAGTCCGACTTTGTCAAACACCACTAGTCATTTCCTCCATCCACGGGGAGCCTTTGCCCGGCAGGATTACGCATCAGACGGAACCTCTGAACTGTTTTATTGCACCAGACCATTTTGAACAAACCACTTTCTATGTCCTGGAGAGAGCCATTCATCCTGTGGTTTTGGGCATTCCTTGGTTGCAACGCCACAACCCCCAATTCGATTGGGCTTCCCTACGGCTGACACAATGGGGTCCTGAATGTTCTAAGACTTGTTTGAAGGACTCCAGTTTCACTTCCAATTATATCTATGCCTCGATTCTGGGGGAACTACCCACTCCCTATAAACAATTCGCGGATGTTTTCTCTAAGAAAGCGGCCGATACCTTACCGCCTCATCGGGAGTTTGACTGCACCCCTCACCGCACTCACACGTAAAGGAGCTAATATCGCTACTTGGCCCACTGCCACAGAGGAAGCATTTCAGGCTCTTAAAGACTCCTTTTTACGACAGCCCTGTCTTCGCCATCCTGACCCAAGTCGCTCATTTACAGTTGAAGTTGATGCATCCACCGAAGGAGTAGGAGCGGTATTAAGTCAGACTGATGCCAAAGGTACGTCTCATCCCTGTTCTTATTTTTCAAGAAAGTTCTCTTCTGCTGAGCGCAACTATGCTATTGGCGACAAAGAATTATTCGCCATTAAACTCGCATTGGAAGAATGGCGACAATGGCTGGAGGGGGCCCAGCACAAAATCACTATCTTTACTGATCATAAGAATCTGATTCACCTACAACAAGCCCAACGACTTAACCCGCGGCAAGCCCGCTGGGCATTATTTTTTTCCCGTTTTGATTTTGAGCTCCGGTACTGACCTGCAAGTAAGAATATCAAAGCAGATGCACTATCCCGGTCCTTTGTCTGCGAGGATGGAGAAGAGGCTTTGCAGAATATCATTGATCCAGCCCGTATCATTCTTGCAGCTACCGTCCCGGTTCTGATGGGGAAAACAGTGGTTCCCAGCAGACTCCGCAACAGAGTATTGAAATGGGGACATGATTCCCAATTCGCTGGACATCCTGGACGCAAGAGAACACAGGACCTTCTTCAACGATTCTATTGGTGGCCGGGGATGTACAAAGACATTCGTGCATACGTAGACTCCTGTCCCGTTTGTGCCCAACATAAGAATCCGGTGGGGAGGCCGTGGGGACAATTACAACCATTGCCGGCACTGACCAAACCTTGAACGCATATCTCCACCGACTTTGTGGTTGATTTACCTGCTTCTGAAGGACACACAGTTATCTGGGTGGTGATTGATCGCTTTTCTAAAATGGCTCATTTTACACCCCTGCCCGCCCTTCCCTCTGCTCCTCGTTTGGCTCAACTATTTATGTCACATATATTCCGGCTTCATGGATTACCATTGCACATTTCTTCCGATCGAGGTTCCCAGTTCACCGCCCGATACTGGCGGAATCTTTGTGCCAAATTTCAAATTACGTTGGATTTCATGACCGCCTTCCATCCGCAAGCCAATGGTCAAGTAGAACGGATTAATCGTACTCTCAAACAGTTTCTGTGGTCTTATGTTAATTCTCGACAGGATGACTGGGCGGCGTTGTTGCTGTGGGCGGAGTTTTCACATAACTACCACACTTGTACATCGACCGGATCCTCCCCGTTTCAAGATGTGTTTGGCTATCAACCTACACCACCGGTGCCTCTACCCCTGGTGGTGCCCTCTCTGGCGGCTCAACTTACTGCCACACAGTTCAAGCAGTTATGGGTGCACACTCGATGCATGCTCCGTAAAGCGGCCCTTACGGCTAAGAAGTTCGCAGATAGACATCGGAGACCTGCCCCTCAATTTCATCCGGGTGATAAGGTGTGGCTGAGCACCAGGAACATTCGTTTGAGGGTCCCTTCTATGAGATTGGCTCCCCGGTATATCGGTCCTTTTCCAGTGACTAAACAGATCGGTCCTGTAACTTACCAACTACGCCTACCTTCCTTCCTTCGCATACACAAGGTTTTTCATGTCTCTCTGTTGAAACCATTGCTCCTCAAATGGCCATCTCGGAAGGTTCCTGTGTCGTCACATGTTCAGCTGGAGGAAGACCCGACGTATCAAGTCCGAGAGGTTCTCGATGTTCGGAGACGAGGCCGTAGATGGGAGTATCTCTTGGCGTGGGAAGGATTTGGGCCTGAGGAGAACTCCTGGGAACCTGCTACTAATATCCTGGTCAAGGATCTTCTCAAGAATTTTCACAATGACCATCTGGAAAAACCCAAGCCTTCTAGGGGGAGGCCTAAAGGAGGGGGTACTGTTATGAATTCCGGCCGCGGCAAGCCACGACCGGGACTTACCGCCATCCCCAGGGGCCGGTCGGACCGCCGGCACTGAGGCGGATCATTTAGGCTCCTCAGCGGCAGCAGCTGCTGCCTTTCCAATATGGCCGTGGCGTTTCTCCCCGCGTGGCTTAGCCCCGCCCCCTGACTTCTGCTAGGGCCGCGCGGGCGGCTCTGGCCCTAAATTTAAAGGAACACTCACAGGATGTGAGCTGGTTCCTTCCTGCGGCAATCCTATTGGCTGGGGACTATTTAAGCAAGGTCTGGACCTTCAGACCTTGCCTTGACTTCTTGGCTCCTGGGTTAGTTCTGTTCCTGGTTCCTGATTGTCTTCCTGTGTTGTTTTCCGGTCCGGCTGACGTTTCTTCTGGTTCCTCGATCCCTGGCTTGGCGACGTACCATCTCTGGCTCTTGATTCCTGGAGTGGCTGCGGACATCTCTGGCTCTCGACCCCTGGACTGGCTGCGGACATTTCTGGCTCTCGACCCCTAGACTGGCTGCGGACATCTCTGGCTCTCGACCCTGGACTGGCTGTGGACATCTCTGGCTCTCAACCCTGGACTGGCTGCGGACATTTCTGGCTCTCGATTCCTGGACTGACTGCGGACATCTCTGGCTCACAATTACTGGATTGAACTTTTGTAAGAGATCCTCGGGGTTGGCTCCTCGACCCGCTGAAGGCGTCAGCTATTGTTGTCTCGACTCACTGGAGGCGCCTGCATCCAGATCTTCTTCATTCCTACCTGCAACTCCGAGGATTGGCCTCGCCTACCGACGGTGGCCTAATCAGTCATCGTCGGACCAAGGGTCCACTTCTCTGAGCATAACAGTGACCCAGTATGGCATTTCTCGTGTTCTTTTTTCAATACAGTATACATTTTTATTTAATAGACATAACAGAAGATTCCAACAAGAAATCAAAGATAAAATAATACACCAGAGTACTTTGTCATGTCTCGCTTTTCATAAATATTGAAGGCTGCCATGAGCATCCAGTTTTATGTCTTTCTGGATTGGCTGAATACTTGCGATCCCAACTTACGTTTCCAGCAGCACAGGGGAAGCCCAGGGTTCCACCGAGAGCACATAGAATAAACATAGAAACATAGAAACATAGAAATGACGGCAGAAGAAGACCAAACGGCCCATCCAGTCTGCCCAGCAAGCTACACACTTTATCCATTTTTTTTCCCTTTTTCTCTCTCCCACCTGTTACTATTGGCTTCCAGTACCCTCCAGCCCTAATTCCCCTCCACCCAATTTAGAGAGCAGCTCTGTATCTGCATCCAAGTGACATCCAGCTCAATTAGGGGTAGCAACCGCTGTAACAAGCAGGCCACCCCCTTGCCCCATACTCTTACCCACCCCTGTTTTTATTTTTTGTTTTGTTTTATTTTTTTTTGGAAATAGCAGCCCTCCATCCTTCCGCTCCGTGAAGGTGGAACACCAACTACTGGCCACTGGCATCCCGCGCCGTGAATGCCTCTGTGGCTACTGCCGCTCCGTGCAGTGTTTGAATGCCGCTGTGGCTACTGCCGCTCCGTGCAGTGTTTGGATGCCTCCACTTTATTCACGCCCTCTAGACTTGATGGATCCACAGTGTTTATCCCACGCCCCTTTGAAGTCGTTCACAGTTTTAGACTTCACCACTTCCTCCGGAAGGGCATTCCAGGCATCCACCACCCTCTCCGTGAAGAAATACTTCCTGACATTGGTTCTTAGTCTTCCTCCCTGGAGCCTCAGCTCGTGACCTCTGGTTCTGTTGATTTTTTTCTGACGGAAAAGGTTTGTCGTTGTCTTTGGATCATTAAAGTTTTTCAAGTATCTGAAAGTCTGAATCATATCACCCCTGCTCCTCCTTTCCTCCAGGGTGTACATATTTAGATTCTTCAATCTCTCCTCATAAGTCATTCGATGAAGACCCTCCACCTTTCTGGTCGCCCTTCTCTGTACCGCTTCCATCTTGTCCTTGTCTCTTTGTAGATTCGGTCTCCAGAACTGAACACAGTACTCCAGGTGTGGCCTCACCAAGGACCTGTACAAGGGGATAATCACTTCCCTTTTCTTACTCGATATTCCTCTCTCTATGCATCCCAGCATTCTTCTGGCTTTTGCTATCGCCTTGTCACATTGAATAAAGGCGATAAGGGTTGCCTAGCCCCATCTGCTATTAAAAAGCGGAGAAGAGACTTATCCTTGCTTATGGCGTATTACATAGAAGATGCAGTCAATCAACAAAACAACCACTAAAACCAATTTGGACCAAGGCCCCAAACAAGCAATTCCATTGTACCTTGTCAAAAGCTTTTTTGGCACCCAGGCTCACAATCATTCCATTTTTGTTCTCAGATCTCTCATCCCATAAAGCATTCGCTAGTTTGAGGACACCAGATACTCCAAGCCTGCCTTTCACAAATCTCACTTCGCCTCTAAGAATCAAGACAGGTTATAGCCAGACAGAGTCGAATGGCTAAAACAGAGGCCAACATTTTAATATCAACGGATATTGGTCTTTAGTTGTCTGATTTTATTAAATACTTACCCTTTTTAGGAAAAACACTTATGAGAGCTTCATTAAAATCTGTGAAGAAGGAGCCCACCGGCAGAGAGTAATTGAATATTTGCAGCATAGGGTCTACTCTACCACACTTTAAAATGCTAAAATATTCACCACGTTACCTGGGAAAGGCCAGGGCTTTCTCCAACTTCCACCACCCAATAACGTTATCAAGTTCAGATCTGGCAATGGGAGCATTCAAATACTCTCTCTGTTGCTTTGTTATTTGTGGTTATACAATATCGGCAGAAAAGTCCATCTCTGTTTCTCTCTTCTAATGGGTGCGCCCAGTAAAGCCCCCTGTGATATTGGATAACTATTCCAATAATATCGTTGCATGCATGATCATAACGCAGTATTTACACTGTGGCCTCGTTACTCACTGAACCAATAACTTACTGGTTTTAAGGCGAAATTTAAGAGCCCTGTGCACGCCAAAGCTGGGAGATACATGCAGGAGTCGGGCCGGCACGCGCCGTATGGATTTTAAAAGATGTGCGAGTACGCGCGTTTTCTCCCGGTATACGCACAAAAATATTTTGCTGAAAAAGGGGTGGAGCATGGGCGAGGACTGGGCTGAAGGTTTGAATGAAAGCAACGTGCAAGTATTTACATGTCCAAGCGCATGCTGGGGTCCCTATCCACATAACGTAACTTCTGTATGGATGGCGTATAAGTCATAAAACAAAAAAACAGGGCCAGTTAACAAGGTTTTAATGGCTGAGACTGAAAAGGTAAGAGTGAGGCTTATTAAGTAGGGGGGTTAGGAAGTCCTATCCTTTAACTGGGTGCACTGGGAACGGACTGGGGAGACTGGTAATTGCATTGACGCACGCATCTACTGAAATCCCCCCCAACTTACACAGTAGAGGCAGCATTTGCATACACATGCGTGCATCCATGTTAAATTGTGCACGTATGTACATGCGTACAGCCTATTTTATATCATGTGCACATATACACGCACATATGTTATAAGATGGCCGCGTCCATCGGTGTGAGCCAGCATAAGCGCATACATGTGAGCCCTTGTGGCTGTTTAAAAGTTACCGTCCCTATTAGCATAATGAAACATCTTGGCTCAGAAACCCTGAAGAGAATCCAGAGCCCTTTGATATAATAAATGATTTAGCCTGTTTTTCAAGGAGATGAATTATGATTAAATTACTTTCAGATACTTGAAAAACTTTAATGACCCAAAGACAACGACAAACCTTTTCTGTCAGAAAAAAATCAGCAGAACCAGAGGTCACGAGCTGAGGCTCCAGGGAGGAAGACTCAGAACCAATGTCAGGAAGTATTTCTTCAGGGAGAGGGTGGTGGATGCCTGGAATGCCCTTCCAGAGGAAGTGGTGAAGACCAGAACTGTGAGGGACTTCAAAGGGGCGTGGGCTAAACACTGTGGATCCATCAGGTCTAGAGGGCGTGAATAAAGAGGAGACAGCAAAACACTGCACGGAGCGGCAGTAGCCACAGAGGCATTCACGGAGCGGGATGCCAGTGGCCAGTAGTTGGTGTTCCACCTTCACGGAGCGGAAGGATGGAGGGCTGCCATCTCCAATAAATAAATAAATAAATAAATAAATAAAACAAAAAAATAAAAACAGGGGTGGGTAAGAGTATGGGGCAGGGGTGTGACCTGCTTGTTACAGCGGTTGCTACCCCTAATTGAGCTGGAGGTCACTTGGATGCAGATACGGCGCTGCTCTCTAAATTGGTGGTGGGGTGGAGGGGAATTAGGGCTGGAGGGTACTGGAAGCCAATAGTAACAGGTGGGAGAGAGAAAAAGGGAAAATAAAATGGATGAAGTGCGCAGCTTGCTGGACAGACTGGATGGGCCGTTTGGTCTTCTTCTGCCGTCATTTCTATGTTTCTATGTTTCTATGAAGGAGGACTTAGTCAATGTATCCACCAGAGAATTAATATGTGGTTGCTTAATCAGTCTCATTTGATACAACAAATGCAGAATTCCCCTAGTTTTGTTTTTACTGGCAGTATATGAAATAATCTCTCCCCTCATCATGGCCTTTCCTGCTTCCCATAATAGACTGGGTGAAATGTCTGGTGACTTATTCATTTCCAAGTACTGTTTCCATACAACTCGCAAATAATCACGAAACACTGTATCAGAATATAGGATTGAGAGAAATGTCCATCCGCAGGCTCGAGATAACTGTTCACGCACCCTCAAAACCAAGGAAACTGGGCCATGGTTTGACGGTGACATAGTTCCTATCTGTGCCACTTTAATTTGAGAGAAAGCAGCAGAAGAAACAAGCCAGGAATCTAGCGTAGAGTAATAAACGGTGAGGTCAGACATTGAAAGGCTGCCGTTCTATTCATAGACATGGAAGTCACAAACCAGCCTGTGAAGCCTGGATGCTTTGGTATCACAATGGGGGTCCATCACTAAACTAAACTCTCCCCCATTATAAGAACATGATCCAAGAACTGGCTGACAATTGTGAGCAATTTGGAGAAGATTTGGTGCATATATATTGCCCAGTAAATATTTTTTATTCTGTAAAGAGAACCATTAATAAACAGGTGTAACTTATACGCACCAGCCAACGGCCAGCCCGCGATCCCGGGCACAGTGGCAAATGGCTGCTGTGCCTGGAGGCTCAGGCCCCGCCCCGCCCCGCCCCCTTTTGCAAGCCCCGGACATATACGCGCATCCCAGGGCTTGCACGTGCTGCCGAGCCTATGCATGATAGGCTCGGCGCGCGCAGGGGGAGACAGGGGTAGATTTTCGGGGGTTGCGCACGTATCTTACGTGTGCAACCCTTTGAAAATCTACCCCTAAGTCTGCCATAAACTGAAGTACGGACAACAGAAATCATCACACTTTGACGACTGAAGCAGAAAAGAAAAATAAAACATTTGGGGCATAAATAAGAAAATGATGATGCTATGAAGAAGAATAAAGTGCTAGAAATGTTCAGCTCATTAGTCTAACGCACACTTTATGTTAAGCGTGAACCAAAGATTATCATGGGCACTAAATCCACATCCACATGTGCTGAAACTGAGAAAGAAAGAAAGCAGTGTGCCGAATCACTGCACTCTAACACCATCTGCAGTTACTAAATCCACATCCACATGTGCTGAAACTGAGAAAGAAAGCAGTGTGCTGAATCACTGCACTCTAACACCATCTGCAGTTACTAAATCCACATCCACACGTGCTGAAACTTAGAAAGAAAGAAAGCAGTGTGCCGAATCACTGCACTCTAACACCATCTGCAGTTACTAAATCCACATCCACACGTGCTGAAACTGAGAAAGAAAGAAAGCAGTGTGCCGAATCACTGCACTCTAACACCATCTGCAGTTACTAAATCCACATCCACATGTGCTGAAACTGAGAAAGAAAGCAGTGTGCTGAATCACTGCACTCTAACACCATCTGCAGTTACTAAATCCACATCCACACGTGCTGAAACTGAGAAAGAAAGAAAGCAGTGTGCCGAATCACTGCGCTCTAACACCATCTGCAGTTACTAAATCCACATCCACACGTGCTGAAACTGAGAAAGAAAGAAAGCAGTGTGCCGAATCACTGCACTCTAACACCATCTGCAGTTACTAAATCCACATCCACATGTGCTGAAACTGAGAAAGAAAGCAGTGTGCTGAATCACTGCACTCTAACACCATCTGCAGTTACTAAATCCACATCCACACGTGCTGAAACTGAGAAAGAAAGAAAGCAGTGTGCCGAATCACTGCGCTCTAACACCATCTGCAGTTACTAAATCCACATCAACACATGCTGAAACTGAGAAAGAAAGAAAGCAGTGTGCCGAATCACTGCGCTCTAACACCATCTGCAGTTACTAAATCCACATCCACACGTGCTGAAACTGAGAAAGAAAGAAAGCAGTGTGCCAAATCACTGCACTCTATCACCATCTGCAGTTACTAAATCCACATCCACACGTGCTGAAACTGAGAAAGAAAGAAAGCAGTGTGCCGAATCACTGCGCTCTAACACCATCTGCAGTTACTAAATCCACATCAACACGTGCTGAAACTGAGAAAGAAAGAAAGCAGTGTGCCGAATCACTGCGCTCTAACACCATCTGCAGTTACTAAATCCACATCCACACGTGCTGAAACTGAGAAAGAAAGAAAGCAGTGTGCTGAATCACTGCACTCTATCACCATCTGCAGTTACTAAATCCACATCCACACGTGCTGAAACTGAGAAAGAAAGAAAGCAGTGTGCCGAATCACTGCGCTCTAACACCATCTGCAGTTACTAAATCCACATCAACACATGCTGAAACTGAGAAAGAAAGAAAGCAGTGTGCCGAATCACTGCGCTCTAACACCATCTGCAGTTACTAAATCCACATCCACACGTGCTGAAACTGAGAAAGAAAGAAAGCAGTGTGCCGAATCACTGCACTCTAACACCATTGCAGTTACTGGGCTGACCCTACAAAAATCAAGCTCCCCAAATTAGCCCCTATTAGAAGCCTGGTAAAGCACTGAGAAAAAGAAAAATTCAAAATGTCACCTCACAGCTGCAAACATTTTAATGAACATCGAAAAGTAGGTAATTTTACAAAGGATTTACACAGATAAAGCTGGGTCTTACATGTGCAAATGCACTTTACCCATATAAGTGGGCTTTTGAAAATTGCTACAATGTATTTCATTAAATTGTCCATAGGATTCACACACGTAAGTGTACTTTATGTGCGAAGATTAGTTTTGAAATCATTATGATAGTTTGTTTCATTTATACCTATAACACCAATGAAAATTACCTCCAAAGTGTCCAAAAAGCACTGAGCCTGATCTTTCAATTGCAGTATAGTTGCTTTGCCTTGAATGAAAACTTTTATCTTAGCTGGGAATTGTAGCTGGAACCGAATACTTCTACGGAAGAGCTCGGAGCACCTAGGAGCAATCTGCCTCCAAGCTTCCGAGACTTTCCATGAAAAGAGGCTTTTCCCTTTATATTCTAAAGGTTTGCCCACAATCTTGGTCATATTGGCATAGTTTAATATGTGTACGACAACTGGTCACGGCCTTGGAACAGTTTCTTGTAGGGGCCCCACCGTATGCACTCTTTCCACTATAATGGATTCAGTAACCATGGAGAGGCCCAACGATTCCAACAACCAAACTTGCACTGTTTGCAGCAAATCTACATCTTTTACTTGATCTGGAAGTCCAATGGTTCAAAGATTGTTTCTTCAAGCTCGGTCTTCCAAGCGGTCCAGCAAAGTTGTGTTTTCCTTCTTCAGGTCTGCTAGTTGTGTTATGAACTGCTCAGAGGCCATGGTGATCCAGATCCTGGACGTTTTCTGAATGTTTCTCAAAGCCCTTCTTTATCTCATCCATCGAGGACTACAGTTTAGATAGCCGATCTTCCAATACCACTAAAACATTTTTGGATAAGCATCTCATCTTTCCACTCTGCTTGTTACGAGCTGGTTCGTGGACCCTTGTTTCTGCGGTAGATACAGGACGGAAACTCCTCGATGACTACTACCGTCAGATGGCGAGGCCTGTGGACGACGTGGCTCGAACTTCGCCCTGGAAGCACGTGAAACCCCCAGGAGGAGCCCGTAGGATCACAGCCGCTGGGACTTAGGCGACACACAGAAGACAGAAGGTGGTCTGGATGCAGGCGCCTCCTGCAGGTCGTGATTTCCAGACGGCTGGCGCCTCCAGCAGGTCGTAAGAAGGTCTCTGTGGGGAGTAGGGAAAATCCAACAAGCCGGTCCCAGAGTCGGTACACAACCGTAGTCCGCAGCCAGTCCAGGGGTCAAAAGCCAGATCGTGGTCCAAAGCCAGTCCAAGGGTCGAAGGTCCAGTGCGAGGTCCAAAGCCAGTCCGAATCAAAGTCCAAAGCGAGATCCAAGTCCAATCCGAAGTCAGAGTCCAAGAGGGGTCCAAATCCAATCCGAAGTCCAAACCAAAAGAATCAAGCAGCAGGGAAGGCAAAGCAGGAGCAGGACGAAGAACCAGGAACCAAAAGCGCAGATCCAAACTAACCTCGATACCAAGGCAAGGTCTGAGGGACAGACCTTGCCGTTAAATACAGAATCCAGGGGAAGTGCTGCAAAAGGGAGCCACGACACTTCCTGTCGTGGCCCCTTTAAGAATAGTCTTCAGCCGCGCGCGCGGCCCTAGGCAGTCCGGGAAGGGGGCGGAGCCACGGAGGGAGTCAGGAGCCTGCGGCCGGCCGCCTGTCGGCCCTGGCCGCGTGGGGAACAGCGTCTGAGGCTCCCTGCACCCGCAGGAGTCCCCCTGGAGGTCCGACGCTGAGGGTGAGTGCCGGGTCCCGACCGCGGGCCGCCGCGACCGGCCGCCATGACAGTTGGCCCCGGTCGCGCGCTGCCGCGGCGGGCGGCCATAACAGTACCCCCTCCCCTAGGCCTCCCCCGAGAAGGCTTGGGCTTAGTCGGATGTTCGGAGTGAAAGGTATGAAGAAGCGATTTGTCCAAGATGTTCTTAGCAGGCTCCCAAGAATTCTCCTCAGGCCCGAATCCTTCCCAAGAGAGAAGGTACTCCCATGTCTTGCCACGTTTCCGAACATCCAGTACCTCGTGTACCCTGTAGATGGACTCATCTGCAGACTGAAGCTGAGGTACCCCAGGCAGTTTCCGAGAAGGCCAGGTGAGGACCACAGGTTTCAAAAGAGACACGTGGAAGGAATTATGGATGCGTAAAGTCGTAGGTAATCGGAGCTGATAAGTCACAGGTCCCAGTTGGCGAAGCACCGGAAAGGGCCCAATGTAGCGCGGAGCCAATCTCATGGAGGGAACACGGAGGCGGATGTGTCGGGTGCTCAACCATACCTTATCGCCAGGACGGATTTGAGGTCCGGGCGTCCGGTGCTTATCGGCAAATTTCTTGGCCAGAAGAGCTGCCCGACGGAGCAGCCGCTGGGTACGGATCCAAAGCTGTTTTATCTGAGCCGCCGTAAGTTGAGCCGCCGGGGAAGGAACCGGTAACGGGAGCGGCAAGGGAGGTCGGGGCTGCCGGCCGAAGACGATCTGAAAAGGAGACGCTCCCGTAGATACACAAGCGTGGGAGTTGTGTGAAAACTCAGCCCAAGACAGAAGCGTTGCCCAATCATCTTGACAGGAATTGACATATAGGCGTAAAAATTGCTTCAAACCCCGATTTGTGCGTTCCGCCTGACCATTGGCTTGCGGGTGAAACGCGGTTGTAAAGTCCAGGGAAATATGAAATTTTTTACAAAGGTTACGCCAGTAATGAGCAGTGAACTGAGGTCCCCGATCCGAAACAATGTGAAGCGGAAGTCCGTGAAATCTGAAGATATGGCGCATAAACAACTGAGCTAGCCGGGGAGCAGACGGAAGAGAGGGTAGAGGAATGAAGTGGGCCATTTTGGAGAAACGATCCACTACTACCCATATAACAGTGTTGCCTTCCGAGGATGGTAATTCCACAATGAAATCCGTCGAGATGTGTGTCCAGGGTCTCGAAGGAATTGGCAATGGCTGCAAGAGTCCGTGCGGTCTTCCTGTAGGAACTTTATGTTGTGCACAAGTTGGACAGGATGCCACATATGCACGAATGTCTTTACCCATACCCGGCCACCAATAATATCGCTGAATACATGCCTGCGTCCGGGCTTGTCCAGGATGCCCAGATAGCAGCGAGTCATGTCCCCAAGCCAACACCTTGTTTCGTAGTCTCTTAGGCACCACCGTTTTCCCAGGTGGTACCGTGAATGTTGCGGCCAAGCAGACACGAGCTGGGTCAATAATATGTTGGATAGGTTCCTCTGTATCCTCTTCCAAAAATGAGCGGGACAGTGCATCTGCTTTAATATTCTTGCTAGCCGGACGATACCGTAGTTCAAAGTCAAATCGTGTGAAAAACAAAGCCCATCGGGCCTGACGAGGGTTCAAACGTTGGGCTTGTTGAAGATAAACCAGATTTTTATGGTCTGTGAAAACTGTAATCCGGTGCTGCGCTCCCTCCAGCCACTGCCGCCACTCTTCAAAAGCCAGTTTAATGGCGAGCAGTTCCCTGTCTCCAATAGAATAATTTCGTTCGGCTGTGGAAAATTTCCGAGAATAATAAGAGCAGGGATGAGAAGTTCCCGTGAGATCGTTTTGACTCAAGACGGCCCCTACCCCTTCAGCAGAAGCATCAACTTCAACTACAAACGGTCGTCTAGGATCTGGGTGTCGCAGGCATGGCTTCTTGAGAAAAGAGTCCTTGAGTGCCCGAAATGCCTCCTCGGCTTCAGGAGGCCAAACTTTGTTATTAACGCCTTTGCGAGTAAGGGCCGTGAGAGGTGCTGCTAGTCTGGAGTAGTTCAGGATGAAACTACGGTAATAGTTAGAAAAACCGAGGAAACGTTGCAAGGCCCGTAGTCCAGTAGGTTGAGGCCAATCCTGTATACATCTTAATTTGGAAGGGTCCATCTGAAAGCCTTCTTTCGAGATTATGTACCCCAAAAATGGTAAGGATTCTTGTTCAAAGATGCATTTTTCGAGCTTGGCATAGAGGTGATTCTCTCTTAAACGTTGTAATACTAGGATAACGTGTTGTCGATGCACCTGTAAATTCTGAGAGAAAATTAAGATATCATCCAGATAAACGACCACACATACGTATAACAGATCCCTGAATATCTCGTTAATGAAATGTTGAAATACTGCTGGAGCATTGGTTAACCCAAACGGCATGACTAGATATTCATAATGTCCATCTCTTGTGTTAAAAGCGGTTTTCCACTCATCCCCATTTCGGATTCGGACGAGATTATAAGCTCCTCGGAGGTCAAGTTTCGAGAAAATTTGGGCTCCGTGTAAACGATCAAAAAGCTCCGCTATGAGTGGTAGCGGATACCGGTCCTTTATGGTAATAGCATTTAGCCCACGAAAGTCTATACATGGACGTAGAGTTCCATCTTTTTTTCCCACGAAAAAGAACCCAGCTCCAGCAGGAGATTTGGAGCGTCTGATGAATCCCTTCCGTAAATTGTCCCGAATATATTCAGACATAGCTTGGGACTCTGGAGCTGATAATGGATAAACTCTTCCCCGGGGCGGAGTGGTACCGGGGATCAGGTTGATGCCACAGTCATATTCACGATGGGGAGGTAAAATATCCGCAGCCTTTTTGGAGAAGACATCAGAAAATTGCTTATATTGAGAGGGCAGACCCTCTAATCGGGAGGTGCAGATGAAACTATGCGATGAATTGGGTACAGGGATACATGTTTTCTGACAATTGGGACCCCAACCGATCAGAGCCTTAGAAGTCCAGTCGAACTGTGGATTGTGCTGCTGCAACCAAGGGATGCCCAGGACTATGGGGTGAATAGCCCTCTGAATGACATAGAATGAAATACTTTCAGAGTGGTTAGGAGAAATGTGGCAGTCCATCGGAACGGTGTGATGAGTTATCCTCCCCGGCAGGGGATCTCCATGGATGGAAGAGATAATCAACGGCTTAGGACATAAGCACGTAGGAATGTGTAGTTGTTGGACCACATCTTGAAGAATAAAATTCCCGCCAGCTCCTGAATCCACTAGAGCTAATGCGGAGAATCGATGGTTGTCAAACCCCAAGGAAACATGCAGCGTGAGTGGGGGAGCCGGAGAGGTGATGCCTAGGGTAACTCCCCCGATGGAGCCTAGGCTTTGAAGTTTCCCGGACGCGTGGGACATCGGGCAATCAGATGACCTGCTTCTCCACAGTACAGGCAAAGCCCTGCTTTCCTGCGTCTCAGTCTTTCTTCTGGAGAAAGTGGACCCCGACCCAACTGCATGGGCTCTTCAGTGGATCCTTCAGGTTTATTAGAGGTGTGGGAAACCGGAACCGGGCGATTAGCTGCAGCCCCCGGAATGTGTCTCCTCGTGCTAGATGCTTCTCTTGCTCTCTCTTGAAGACGCCGGTCAATTCGGGTTACTAACTCGATGATAGAGTCCAAGGGTTGAGGTAATTCCCGGGCGGCCATTTCATCCTTTATTCTGGGTGACAGTCCTTCCAGAAAAATAGATCGAAGACAATTCTCTTCCCAGTGGAGTTCGGATGCCAATGTCCTAAATTCAATGACATAGTCGGCCAATGGTCTTCCTCCTTGTCTGAGCTGTAGAAGTTTGGAGCCCGCGACCACTTGCCTTCCAGGATCGTCGAATACTGCTTGAAATAGTTCTAGGAATTTGGACAGGTCTCGGAGGACTGGATCTGAACGTCACCAGTATGGAGAAGCCCACGCAAGGGCTTTACCCTCCAGTAATGATAAAATGTATGTGGTCTTGGTGATGTCATCTGGAAATAAGGAAGCTTGTAGCTGGAAATGCATACTGCACTGGTCGAGAAACCCCTGACAGGATCGAGAATCACCGGCATATCGCGGAGGGGTAGGTAGAGTAATCATATGCCGGGTATTACTTGGTACCACCGGAATCACAGGTGGCGGGGTAGCCTGAGCAATGGCCATAGCGTCCATCCTGGCGTTCAGTCTCTCCAAGGATGCTGCCATGGATTCCAAGATGCGCTGTTGTTCCATAACCTTCTGGGCTATGCCAGGAATAGCCTGCCGGGCTGAGGCCTCTGCCGGATCCATGGCCTTGGTATTCTGTTACGAGCTGGTTCGTGGACCCTTGTTTCTGCGGTAGATACAGGACGGAAACTCCTCGATGACTACTACCGTCAGATGGCGAGGCCTGTGGACGACGTGGCTCGAACTTCGCCCTGGAAGCACGTGAAACCCCCAGGAGGAGCCCGTAGGATCACAGCCGCTGGGACTTAGGCGACACACAGAAGACAGAAGGTGGTCTGGATGCAGGCGCCTCCTGCAGGTCGTGATTTCCAGACGGCTGGCGCCTCCAGCAGGTCGTAAGAAGGTCTCTGTGGGGAGTAGGGAAAATCCAACAAGCCGGTCCCAGAGTCGGTACACAACCGTAGTCCGCAGCCAGTCCAGGGGTCAAAAGCCAGATCGTGGTCCAAAGCCAGTCCAAGGGTCGAAGGTCCAGTGCGAGGTCCAAAGCCAGTCCGAATCAAAGTCCAAAGCGAGATCCAAGTCCAATCCGAAGTCAGAGTCCAAGAGGGGTCCAAATCCAATCCGAAGTCCAAACCAAAAGAATCAAGCAGCAGGGAAGGCAAAGCAGGAGCAGGACGAAGAACCAGGAACCAAAAGCGCAGATCCAAACTAACCTCGATACCAAGGCAAGGTCTGAGGGACAGACCTTGCCGTTAAATACAGAATCCAGGGGAAGTGCTGCAAAAGGGAGCCACGACACTTCCTGTCGTGGCCCCTTTAAGAATAGTCTTCAGCCGCGCGCGCGGCCTAGGCAGTCCGGGAAGGGGGCGGAGCCACGGAGGGAGTCAGGAGCCTGCGGCCGGCCGCCTGTCGGCCCTGGCCGCGTGGGGAACAGCGTCTGAGGCTCCCTGCACCCGCAGGAGTCCCCCTGGAGGTCCGACGCTGAGGGTGAGTGCCGGGTCCCGACCGCGGGCCGCCGCGACCGGCCGCCATGACAGTTGGCCCCGGTCGCGCGCTGCCGCGGCGGGCGGCCATAACAGTACCCCCTCCCCTAGGCCTCCCCCGAGAAGGCTTGGGCTTAGTCGGATGTTCGGAGTGAAAGGTATGAAGAAGCGATTTGTCCAAGATGTTCTTAGCAGGCTCCCAAGAATTCTCCTCAGGCCCGAATCCTTCCCAAGAGAGAAGGTACTCCCATGTCTTGCCACGTTTCCGAACATCCAGTACCTCGTGTACCCTGTAGATGGACTCATCTGCAGACTGAAGCTGAGGTACCCCAGGCAGTTTCCGAGAAGGCCAGGTGAGGACCACAGGTTTCAAAAGAGACACGTGGAAGGAATTATGGATGCGTAAAGTCGTAGGTAATCGGAGCTGATAAGTCACAGGTCCCAGTTGGCGAAGCACCGGAAAGGGCCCAATGTAGCGCGGAGCCAATCTCATGGAGGGAACACGGAGGCGGATGTGTCGGGTGCTCAACCATACCTTATCGCCAGGACGGATTTGAGGTCCGGGCGTCCGGTGCTTATCGGCAAATTTCTTGGCCAGAAGAGCTGCCCGACGGAGCAGCCGCTGGGTACGGATCCAAAGCTGTTTTATCTGAGCCGCCGTAAGTTGAGCCGCCGGGGAAGGAACCGGTAACGGGAGCGGCAAGGGAGGTCGGGGCTGCCGGCCGAAGACGATCTGAAAAGGAGACGCTCCCGTAGATACACAAGCGTGGGAGTTGTGTGAAAACTCAGCCCAAGACAGAAGCGTTGCCCAATCATCTTGACAGGAATTGACATATAGGCGTAAAAATTGCTTCAAACCCCGATTTGTGCGTTCCGCCTGACCATTGGCTTGCGGGTGAAACGCGGTTGTAAAGTCCAGGGAAATATGAAATTTTTTACAAAGGTTACGCCAGTAATGAGCAGTGAACTGAGGTCCCCGATCCGAAACAATGTGAAGCGGAAGTCCGTGAAATCTGAAGATATGGCGCATAAACAACTGAGCTAGCCGGGGAGCAGACGGAAGAGAGGGTAGAGGAATGAAGTGGGCCATTTTGGAGAAACGATCCACTACTACCCATATAACAGTGTTGCCTTCCGAGGATGGTAATTCCACAATGAAATCCGTCGAGATGTGTGTCCAGGGTCTCGAAGGAATTGGCAATGGCTGCAAGAGTCCGTGCGGTCTTCCTGTAGGAACTTTATGTTGTGCACAAGTTGGACAGGATGCCACATATGCACGAATGTCTTTACCCATACCCGGCCACCAATAATATCGCTGAATACATGCCTGCGTCCGGGCTTGTCCAGGATGCCCAGATAGCAGCGAGTCATGTCCCCAAGCCAACACCTTGTTTCGTAGTCTCTTAGGCACCACCGTTTTCCCAGGTGGTACCGTGAATGTTGCGGCCAAGCAGACACGAGCTGGGTCAATAATATGTTGGATAGGTTCCTCTGTATCCTCTTCCAAAAATGAGCGGGACAGTGCATCTGCTTTAATATTCTTGCTAGCCGGACGATACCGTAGTTCAAAGTCAAATCGTGTGAAAAACAAAGCCATCGGGCCTGACGAGGGTTCAAACGTTGGGCTTGTTGAAGATAAACCAGATTTTTATGGTCTGTGAAAACTGTAATCCGGTGCTGCGCTCCCTCCAGCCACTGCCGCCACTCTTCAAAAGCCAGTTTAATGGCGAGCAGTTCCCTGTCTCCAATAGAATAATTTCGTTCGGCTGTGGAAAATTTCCGAGAATAATAAGAGCAGGGATGAGAAGTTCCCGTGAGATCGTTTTGACTCAAGACGGCCCCTACCCCTTCAGCAGAAGCATCAACTTCAACTACAAACGGTCGTCTAGGATCTGGGTGTCGCAGGCATGGCTTCTTGAGAAAAGAGTCCTTGAGTGCCCGAAATGCCTCCTCGGCTTCAGGAGGCCAAACTTTGTTATTAACGCCTTTGCGAGTAAGGGCCGTGAGAGGTGCTGCTAGTCTGGAGTAGTTCAGGATATGAAACTACGGTAATAGTTAGAAAAACCGAGGAAACGTTGCAAGGCCCGTAGTCCAGTAGGTTGAGGCCAATCCTGTATACATCTTAATTTGGAAGGGTCCATCTGAAAGCCTTCTTTCGAGATTATGTACCCCAAAAATGGTAAGGATTCTTGTTCAAAGATGCATTTTTCGAGCTTGGCATAGAGGTGATTCTCTCTTAAACGTTGTAATACTAGGATAACGTGTTGTCGATGCACCTGTAAATTCTGAGAGAAAATTAAGATATCATCCAGATAAACGACCACACATACGTATAACAGATCCCTGAATATCTCGTTAATGAAATGTTGAAATACTGCTGGAGCATTGGTTAACCCAAACGGCATGACTAGATATTCATAATGTCCATCTCTTGTGTTAAAAGCGGTTTTCCACTCATCCCCATTTCGGATTCGGACGAGATTATAAGCTCCTCGGAGGTCAAGTTTCGAGAAAATTTGGGCTCCGTGTAAACGATCAAAAGCTCCGCTATGAGTGGTAGCGGATACCGGTCCTTTATGGTAATAGCATTTAGCCCACGAAAGTCTATACATGGACGTAGAGTTCCATCTTTTTTTCCCACGAAAAAGAACCCAGCTCCAGCAGGAGATTTGGAGCGTCTGATGAATCCCTTCCGTAAATTGTCCCGAATATATTCAGACATAGCTTGGGACTCTGGAGCTGATAATGGATAAACTCTTCCCCGGGGCGGAGTGGTACCGGGGGATCAGGTTGATGCCACAGTCATATTCACGATGGGGAGGTAAAATATCCGCAGCCTTTTTGGAGAAGACATCAGAAAATTGCTTATATTGAGAGGGCAGACCCTCTAATCGGGAGGTGCAGATGAAACTATGCGATGAATTGGGTACAGGGATACATGTTTTCTGACAATTGGGACCCCAACCGATCAGAGCCTTAGAAGTCCAGTCGAACTGTGGATTGTGCTGCTGCAACCAAGGGATGCCCAGGACTATGGGGTGAATAGCCCTCTGAATGACATAGAATGAAATACTTTCAGAGTGGTTAGGAGAAATGTGGCAGTCCATCGGAACGGTGTGATGAGTTATCCTCCCCGGCAGGGGATCTCCATGGATGGAAGAGATAATCAACGGCTTAGGACATAAGCACGTAGGAATGTGTAGTTGTTGGACCACATCTTGAAGAATAAAATTCCCGCCAGCTCCTGAATCCACTAGAGCTAATGCGGAGAATCGATGGTTGTCAAACCCCAAGGAAACATGCAGCGTGAGTGGGGGAGCCGGAGAGGTGATGCCTAGGGTAACTCCCCCGATGGAGCCTAGGCTTTGAAGTTTCCCGGACGCGTGGGACATCGGGCAATCAGATGACCTGCTTCTCCACAGTACAGGCAAAGCCCTGCTTTCCTGCGTCTCAGTCTTTCTTCTGGAGAAAGTGGACCCCGACCCAACTGCATGGGCTCTTCAGTGGATCCTTCAGGTTTATTAGAGGTGTGGGAAACCGGAACCGGGCGATTAGCTGCAGCCCCCGGAATGTGTCTCCTCGTGCTAGATGCTTCTCTTGCTCTCTCTTGAAGACGCCGGTCAATTCGGGTTACTAACTCGATGATAGAGTCCAAGGGTTGAGGTAATTCCCGGGCGGCCATTTCATCCTTTATTCTGGGTGACAGTCCTTCCAGAAAAATAGATCGAAGACAATTCTCTTCCCAGTGGAGTTCGGATGCCAATGTCCTAAATTCAATGACATAGTCGGCCAATGGTCTTCCTCCTTGTCTGAGCTGTAGAAGTTTGGAGCCCGCGACCACTTGCCTTCCAGGATCGTCGAATACTGCTTGAAATAGTTCTAGGAATTTGGACAGGTCTCGGAGGACTGGATCTGAACGTCACCAGTATGGAGAAGCCCACGCAAGGGCTTTACCCTCCAGTAATGATAAAATGTATGTGGTCTTGGTGATGTCATCTGGAAATAAGGAAGCTTGTAGCTGGAAATGCATACTGCACTGGTCGAGAAACCCCTGACAGGATCGAGAATCACCGGCATATCGCGGAGGGGTAGGTAGAGTAATCATATGCCGGGTATTACTTGGTACCACCGGAATCACAGGTGGCGGGGTAGCCTGAGCAATGGCCATAGCGTCCATCCTGGCGTTCAGTCTCTCCAAGGATGCTGCCATGGATTCCAAGATGCGCTGTTGTTCCATAACCTTCTGGGCTATGCCAGGAATAGCCTGCCGGGCTGAGGCCTCTGCCGGATCCATGGCCTTGGTATTCTGTTACGAGCTGGTTCGTGGACCCTTGTTTCTGCGGTAGATACAGGACGGAAACTCCTCGATGACTACTACCGTCAGATGGCGAGGCCTGTGGACGACGTGGCTCGAACTTCGCCCTGGAAGCACGTGAAACCCCCAGGAGGAGCCCGTAGGATCACAGCCGCTGGGACTTAGGCGACACACAGAAGACAGAAGGTGGTCTGGATGCAGGCGCCTCCTGCAGGTCGTGATTTCCAGACGGCTGGCGCCTCCAGCAGGTCGTAAGAAGGTCTCTGTGGGGAGTAGGGAAAATCCAACAAGCCGGTCCCAGAGTCGGTACACAACCGTAGTCCGCAGCCAGTCCAGGGGTCAAAAGCCAGATCGTGGTCCAAAGCCAGTCCAAGGGTCGAAGGTCCAGTGCGAGGTCCAAAGCCAGTCCGAATCAAAGTCCAAAGCGAGATCCAAGTCCAATCCGAAGTCAGAGTCCAAGAGGGGTCCAAATCCAATCCGAAGTCCAAACCAAAAGAATCAAGCAGCAGGGAAGGCAAAGCAGGAGCAGGACGAAGAACCAGGAACCAAAAGCGCAGATCCAAACTAACCTCGATACCAAGGCAAGGTCTGAGGGACAGACCTTGCCGTTAAATACAGAATCCAGGGGAAGTGCTGCAAAAGGGAGCCACGACACTTCCTGTCGTGGCCCCTTTAAGAATAGTCTTCAGCCGCGCGCGCGGCCCTAGGCAGTCCGGGAAGGGGGCGGAGCCACGGAGGGAGTCAGGAGCCTGCGGCCGGCCGCCTGTCGGCCCTGGCCGCGTGGGGAACAGCGTCTGAGGCTCCCTGCACCCGCAGGAGTCCCCCTGGAGGTCCGACGCTGAGGGTGAGTGCCGGGTCCCGACCGCGGGCCGCCGCGACCGGCCGCCATGACAGTTGGCCCCGGTCGCGCGCTGCCGCGGCGGGCGGCCATAACACTGCTAATGAGTGCTCTGCTTCGGCAGCCGTCTTAAGATCACAGCCCTTAGATATTTCCTTTAGTGTATGCGTTGCCATCATCAACTTTGAAAGTCCAACTCAAAACATACCGCTCAGAGACAGATACTCTTCTATTGTTTGTAAAAACGTGAGAGAAATAAGAAACAGGAGATAATTGAAGAGCAAGAAAGAGAGAGGCCTTCATGGAGCTCCTTAGTGTGTGACCTCTCAGTCGAAAGTCCAGCATTTCTCATGTTCTTAAGGAACCCTCTGCAGTGCACCTCAGGCAGCCTACATTACATCCAAGGGACGACAGGGGCCCCTGGACAAAGATCAATAAATTGCAGGCACAGATCATTTGGGATCTGATTTATTGCTGTGATTATGGATGTGACCAGGCGAAATTATGCTTGATTCCAATTAATTTCCATTGAAGAAGCTGAGCAGTGAACGTTTCGGAACACCACATATGTCACCATATGTCACCAGTCTGCTAATTGGCACTGGGAAGTTACAGACTCACAGAATTTGATCTTGCAGAAAAAAGATTTATATTATGCCTTGGGCCTTGGAGGTCTCTCTTCTCCCTACCTATTTGAAGAATGAACACCTAGATTTAGTGGGACGCTGTATGAACTAAGTACTGAGTGTGCCCTGCCTTCATAGCTACGTTCAGAAGAGGGGCTACATCTCCCACTGAAGCAAGGGAGCTACATTCTGTTCCCTCTCAGCGTGAGCCCTGTATATTCCAGAGGAGAGGGCGGACGAGGGGGATAAGAGGGAGACATTCAAACACTTCAAATTCTGAGCTATAAACCAGGCAAAAGAAGCAAGCCATTTTCAGAGGAAAGAATGCGCGAGAACAAAAGATCAAAGGCTGAGGTTCCAAGAGGTTAATCTCAAGAATAACATCAGAAAATAATTTGAATGGACAAGATGGTGGATGAATGGATCAGTCTCTTGGTGGAAGTGGCAGAGATAGAAACTGGCAGAATTCATGAAGGCTTGAGGTAGGCGTAGGCTATGAAAGCTGATAAGGACCTTAAGGTCCATCTAATCCACCCAGTTTGATCTCTGGCGCAGAGCCGTAGACCCCAGCTGCTCTCTGGCTTTCTCCTCTCGCGTATCCCAGGCTGTTTCCACTTCTACCACCTTCCCTGGTTCCATACTTTCATCAGAAAAAGGCTTAGGATTTAAAGACTCAGAGAAGAGGCTGGCGTTAGCCTGCCTTCAGCTGGAGCTGGCTTGCAACAGACTAAGACGCAATGAGACTAGCAATGTATAACTCTGTGCACATTGCTCAATGAATAAAACTTGTTTGCACAGAGAAACAGACTTGTGGTTTGCTGAAATATCTCTAATGGCCTGTATTTACACTCAATGATGTTTGTCCACTGAGGGCTTTCTAATTTTCTTTGAACTAAAAAATCATAGTGGTGAAAATGTGGCCAGTATGCTGCTGGATTATCTCTGCAACACCTGAAAAGTTGACTTCAGTAAGTTCAGGATGGTCATAAGAACATAAGAAGTTGCCATACTGGGTCAGACCAAGGGTCCATCAAGCCCAGCATCCTGTTTCCAACAGAGGCCATTCCAGGATTCAATGACCTGGCAATTACCCAAACATTAAATAAATTCCATGCTACTAATGGTAGTAATAAGTAATGGCTATTCCCTAAATCAACTTGATTAAAAGCAGTTTATAAACTTCTCCTCCAGGAACTTGTCCACAGTTCTTTTAAAGCCTGCTATGCTAACTGCCTTAACCACATCCTCTGGCAATGAATTCCAGAACCTAATTATGTGTTGAATGAAAAATAATTTTCTCCGATTTGTTTTAAATGTGCTATTTTCTACCTTCATGGAATGCCATATTCCTTGTATTAACTGAAAGAGTAAACAACCAATTCACATAAAATATCATATGATAAAGCAGCTAAAATGATTTAACTTTCCAGAAATTAAAAAAGAAAATGTGATGTGCAGACATGCCTCAGGCTACATTGCTTCCACTCATATCCTCTTGTGCCGAGGATATGTTTCCAGGGGCACTTGCCCAAGAGGGAAGGGTTAGGACATCTGTGGTAGTTCTTGATTTGATTATTACAAATGTAGATAGCTGGGTGGCGGGTGTGCGTGAGGATCGCCTGGTAACTTGCCTGCCTGGTGCGAAGGTGGTGGACCTCACGCGTCACCTAGATAGGATTTTAGACAGTGCTGGGGAGGAGCTGGCTGTCGTGGTACACGTGGGCACCAACGACATAGGAAAATGTGGGAGGGAGGTTCTGGAAGTCAAATTTAGGCTCTTAGGGGTAGATTTTCAAAAAGGGCGCCCTCGCGTACTTTTGTAGGCGCATCAGGCGCAAACAAAAGTACGCTGGATTTTAGCAGATACGTGCGTAGCCGCGCGTATCTGCTAAAATCCTGGATCGGCGCGCGCAAGGCTACCGATTTCGTGTAGCCGGCGCGCGCTGAGCCGCGCAGCCTGCCTCCATTCCCTCCGAGGCCGCTCCGAAATCGGAGCGGCCTTGGAGGGAACTTTCTTTTGCCCTCCCCTCACCTTCCCCTCCCTTCCTCTACCTAACCCACCCCCCCCGGCCCTGTCTAACCCCCCCCCTACCTTTGTTGGGGGATTTACGCCTCCCAGAGGGAGAAGTAAATCCCCGCGCGCCAGCGCCTAGACGCGACCCGGGGGCGGTTCCGGAGGGCGCGGCCACGCCCCCAGACCACCCCGGGCCGAAACCACGCCCCCGGGCCCGCCCCCGAAACGCTGCGTCCCGCCCCTAAAACAGCGCACCGCTCGGCCCCGCCCCCAACACGCCCCCCTCGGAAAACCCCGGGACTTACGCGAGTCCCGGGGCTCTGCGCGCGCCGGCAGGCCTATGTAAAATAGGCTCACCGGCGCGCAGGGCCCTGCTCGCGTAAATCCGGGCGGATTTACGCGAGCAGGGCTCTTAAAATCCGCCCCTTAGGTAGAAAGCTTAAATCCAGAACCTCCAGGGTAGCATTCTCTGAAATGCTCCCTGTTCCACGCGCAGGTCCCCAGAGGCAGGCAGAGCTCCGGAGTCTCAATGTGTGGATGAGACGATGGTGCAAGGAAGAGGGACTCAGTTTTGTAAGGAACTGGGGAACCTTTTGGGGAAGGGGGAGTCTCTTCCGAAGGGATGGGCTCCACCTTAACCAGGGTGGAACCAGACTGCTGGCGCTAACCTTTAAAAAGGAGATAGAGCAGCTTTTAAACTAGAACAAAGGGGAAAGCCGACAGTCGCTCAGCAGTGCATGGTTCGGATTGATGCATCTCTGAAGGATACTAAGAGAACAGGGAAATTAGGGTATCCCAGTAGAGAGGTTGCAATAAATGCCAAAGGGACCAGATGTCTTACAGAAAGATTCCAAGTTACAACGTCAACTGATGAACAGGCTGTTAATACAAACAAGAAACATACTTTGAAATGTCTGAATACAAATGCTTGATGTCTAAAAATAAGATGGGAGAGTTAGCGAGTATAGTACGGGCTAAAGAGGGAGATATCATTGGCGTCTCAGAGACCCGGTGGGAGGAGGATAACCAGTGGGACACTGTGATACCAGGGTACAAATTATATCGCAATGATAGGATGGATGAAATTGGTGGAGGGTGGCACTATATGTTACAGAGAGCACTGAGTCCAACAGGATATACGTTCTGCAGGAAACAAAATGCAATCTTGAATATTTATGGATAGAAATTCCAGATGAAAAAGAGAATAAAATAGTAATGGAGGTGTATTACTGTCCATCTGACCAGAATGAGCAGACAGACAATGAAATGCTAAAAGAAATTAGGGAAGCTAACAAAATCAGCAGCAGAGTAATAATGGGAGATATCAATTACCCCAGTATTGACTGGGTGAGTGTCACATCAGGACTTGCTAGAGAAGTGAAGTTCCTGGATGACATAAAAGACAAGAGGGAAATCTATTTTAGTCCTAGTCCTTAGTGGATGTCACAATGGGGGTAGTGAACCTTTGTGTCACTGTTAGGTTTGTGCGAGCACAAGATAGGACTTAACAGGCAGCAGCTGACACATTGTCTGTCTGCCAACCACCTCCACCTTGGGTTGAGCCCACAGGTGGTGGCGGCCGGCAGTATTTATTTATTTATAGAACTTATATACCACTTATCGATTTCCAAGCGGTTTATAATAATAATATTCATAATTAAACCAGAAAACAAATAATTAACATTTGATGCAAACAATAATCAGACAAGAAAAATATGAATCATAAAAACTCAACACTGCCTAGATGTCTCCAGCTGTAAATTTCTGCTATTTAACACCACAATGATTTCACAATGATTTCACAATGATTTCACAATCACTGTGATGATTATAAAGATGTTACGATCGTGGACCCTTGGGCTGGTTGGGACAGTGGATGGTTCGCTAGGGAAGGCCATAGTAAGCGTCCCAGCCGGGAGGCGGCTCGGAAGAGACTCAGAGGAGGCTTCACCACTGGAAGTCTGAGGTCCCCCCAGGAGGAGCCCGTAGGGACCCGGACCTCTTGGACTTAGGTGGAGTCCTATGCGACCAAGGACCCAGGCAGCGATTGAAGACATGGACGAGGACTGGACCCAGGTAGATGAGTCTTCACCGTCGGAAGCCCGCGGCTCCCCCGGGAGGAGCCCGTGAGAGCCCGAGCCGCTGGGACTTAGGAGAAACCTCTGGGCCAGCAAGTACTGGATACGAGAGGAGAGGAAGAAGCCGAAGTCGGAGTCCAGGAGCTAAGCCGGGTCGGGAGCCAGGAGTCAGAGATCCACGCCAAAGCCAGGGACGAAGCAGAGGATGGAGTCGTGGACGGAGCCGGGTCGGAAGCCAGAAGGTCTGAAGTCAATACCAAGCCAGGAACAGAAGCCGAAGATGAAGTCATAGAACGGAACCAGGTCAGAAGCCAGAAGTCAGACGTCGATACCAAAACCAAGGGGCGGAAGCAGGAGACAAGTTCAGGAAGCAAGCCAGGTCGAAGACAGAAGCAATCCAAGAGTCACAGCAACTAGCAAGTCAGGAACACCTGAGGAACCTCGTTGCAAGGCAAAGGGCTGATGGAGCTGCAGGGTTTAAATACCCTGCAGCGTGTGACGTCACCAGGAGGCCCTCCTACGATTTTCCCGCGCTGGCCCCTTTAAGGGTCGAGCCCCTGCGCGTGCGCACGTGCCTAGGGGGCGGGGCCCAGCGCATCAGGTCGGCGGCGTTCTCCCTGCTTGAGGGAGAGCCGCAGCAGGCGGAGGATGAGGCCCACGCGGCCTAGGAGTGCTCCGAATGGGCCGGGCCGGCCCGGAGGTAGAAGGAGGGACTGGAGCACAGCCCGGTCCCGTAACAAAAGATTAACCCTAAGAAATTGGTAAATTAAAGGCTTGATTGAAAAAGAAAGATTTTATCCTATTTCTGAATTTTTGATCAAGATTTCTTTTTTTATCTCTAGGGATAAAAGATTCCATAACATTGGGCCCTGTGTCATAAAAAATCGCTCATGAGAGTCATCAAGGCGAATTTGCCTAAAAGAAGGGACTTCTAAAAGTGACAAACTACCTGTCCTTAATGATCTCGTGGGTCGATATAATTTCAAATCTGCATTAAACACATCAGAAACAAGCCCATTAATCCTTTTAAAAACAAAAAGTAGAGTCTGAAATTTACTCCTCCAAATTATAGGCAGCCAATGGAGTTGTATAGGAGTAGGAGTGATGTGCTCTCTTAATGGAAGACCAGCAACAATTCTAACTGCAGAATTTTGTACAGATTGAAAGGCACGTAATGTAAATTGTGGTAAACCGAGAAGCAGAATATTACAGTAATCAATGGGCGTCATAATTAGTGAATGCATTATTGTTTTTAAATCATGTTCATCAAGGTACGGACATATTCTACATATCATTTGAAGCTTATAGAATGAATTGCGAACCAATTGGCTTACATGGGAACGTAAGGACAGGGTAGTATCCTTCAATATTCCTAGATTTTGAACTTGTTTTACAATAGCGTTTATATTCCCATTAATAGAAATGTTAGCTGGAACATGTTGGTCTGGATATCTACCTAAATAAAGAATTTCATTTTTTTTTCATATTTAAAGTTAACTTATTTTTATTTAGCCATGCCTTTAAGGCCACAATAGTAGATTTTACTTTCTCAAGAGCTGTTGAGAAAGAGCCTTCAATGGGAATATAAAATTGGATATCATCCGCAAAAATGCGGTAGTTCACATCTAGTGCAGAAAAGATTTTACTTATTGTTTGTTTATTTATTTATTTATTTGTTGAGTTTTATATACCGTCATTGGGTAAAGCCATCATAATGGTTTACAAAATTTAAATTGTAACTCTCTTAACAATTGTGGAAAAAGTACAACAATGTGCATATTAAACAGAGGTTAAACATTTCAAGTCCAGAAAGTATCATTCTGTGGAAGGAGCAGGGATTGTTTGTTCTGGTTGGAGAGAAGTTATTTTGAGGTTCTTTTTGGATGAAAGTTCGATTGGAAGTTAGGATGTTCAGAAGTATGAAGGTCAGTGTAGAATTTGCGAAACAGCAATGTTTTTAGGTCTTTTTTGAACGTTTTGAGGTTGGGTTGGGTTCTCAGATTTTTAGGTAGGGAGTTCCAAAATTTAGGGGAGGCAATGGAAAAGGCTCTTTCTCTTGTTGTTAGATGCGCATCTCTGATGGGGGGGGGGGGGGGCAATATAAACATTAAATAATAATGCAGGTAATGTTGACCCTTGTGGCACCCCAGTTTTAACTTCAAAAACAAGGATTCATCATTATTGAAGAGCACTTTCTGTTGATGGTCTTTCCAAAAACAAGTGAACCAATTAAGCACTGAATTAGCTATACCAATTTCTTTCAACCTAGACAAAAAGATACCATTGATCAACAGTATCGAAAGCCACCAACAAGTCAAGGAGCACGAGGAAAAATTGAGAACCATTGTCAAAACCTCTACGGAATGTATCAAAGATTAAAGGTAATAAGACTTCTGTGCTATGTCCAGCACGGAAACCATAGTGATGCAAATCAAGAATAGCATGATCGCCTAGAAAGGTCTGAAGTTGTTTAAGCACTATTTTTTAGTATTTTTTATATGAAAGCTAAATTAGAAATAGGCTAATAATTATTTGTGTCTTCAAGGCCCAGGCTAGCCTTTTTTAAAACTGGTCTAATAGTAGCTACCTTTAAAAATTCCGGAACATATCCTTGACGCAAGGATAGATTTGCTAACTTGGAAACAAAAGCTGCATAGTCAGTCCTAATACATTTCAGAACAGCATTTGAGCATTTTAACATTGGGCAAAAATTATTATTAAGCTAACCATTAATTTCTGTAACTTCACTCACTGAGACTTCTTCGAACATTTCCCACAGTATGGGATGATCATCATAAATATTGGTAATAGGATCATTCGAAAACTGGAGATTTAACTTTTCAATTTTTTTGTTAAAAAAGGATCCAATTTCATTTGCATCAAAACTAATATTTGAACAGAAATTAACATCTTGAAGTGAGATCAATGATTTCACAATATGGAAAAATTCTTTGGACTTATTTGTTGAAGCTCCAATTAAGTTTGAGAAATATCTTTTCTTTACTATACCTACTTGAATCTTATACTCATCAAGGGGTAGATTTTTAAAAACTACACCCGCGCGTACTTTTGTTCGCGCACCAGGCGCAAACAAAAGTACGCCGTATTTTAATAGATATGCGCGTATCCTTTAAAATCCGGGGTCAGCGCATGCAAGGCTGCCCAAAATCGGCAGCCTGTGTGCGCCGAGCCGCGCAGCCTGCCTCCGTTCCCTCCGAGGCGGCTCCAAAATCAGAGCAGCCTCGGAGGGAACTTTCCATCCACCCCCCTGCACCTTCCCCTCCCTTCCCCTACCTAACCCACCCCCCAGCCCTATCTAAACTCCCCCTACCTTTGTTAGAAAAGTAGGCAGGCGTAACTCGCGCGCACTGGCCAGCCGGCCAGCGCGTGATTCCCCAGCCTGGGAGCGGTTTCGGAGGCCTCAGCCATGCCCCCGAAACGCCCCTGAGCCGGAACCACGCCCATGGCCCCGCCCCCGGATGATGCGCCACCGCGACACGCCCCCAAAATGCCCCCAGGAAAGCCCCGGGACTTACGCGTGTCCCAGGGCTTGCGTGCGCCGCCGAGGCTCAGCACGCACAGGGGGAGCTTGGGGCAGGTTTTCGGGGGATATGCACATATCTTATGTGCGTACCTCTTTCAAAATCTGCCCCCAAGCTTTTACATATAATATTTGTGATCTGCAGAGGATTTATAAGAACATAAGAAATTGCCATGCTGGGTCAGACCAAGGGTCCATCAAGCCCAGCATCCTGTTTCCAACAGAGGCCAAAACCAGGTCACAAGATCCTGGCAAGTACCCAAAACTAAGAAGATCCCATGCTACTGATGCAATTAATAGCAGTGGCTATTCCCTAAGTAAACTTGATTAATAGCAGCTAATGGACTTCTCCTCCAAGTACTTATCCAAACCTTTTTTGAACCCAGCTACACTAACTGCACTAACCACATCCTCTGGCAACAAATTCCAGAGCTTTATTGTGCGTTGAGTGAAAAAGAACTTTCTCCGATTAGTCTTAAATGTGCTACTTACTAACTTCATGGAATGCCCCCTGGTCCTTCTATTATCTGAAAGTGTAAATAAGCGATTCACATCTACTCTCATGATCTTAAAGACCTCTATCATATCCCCCCTCAGCCGTCTCTTCTCCAAGCTGAACACCCCTAACCTCTTCAGCCTTTCCTCATAGGGAAGCTGTTCCATTCCTCTTATCATTTTGGTAGCCCTTCTCTGTACCTTCTCCATCACAATTATATCTTTTTTGAGATGTGGCGACCAGAATTGTACACAGTATTCAAGGTGCGGTCTCACCATGGAGCGATACAGAGGCATTATGACATTTTCCGTTTTATTCATCATTTTATTAACCATTCTTCCATTGTCACTTGAATTGCTTCAATATTCTTTTTTTTTTTTTTTTAAATCAAATCGTTATTATACCAAACAGCTCTATAAGACCGATTGGTTTTTAATTGTTGTATGGGTACAATTTGTTCGAGAACCGTTTGTAAAGAATTTTGCCAAATGTTCACTGCTTCGTCAACATTGTTAAGTTCAATATCATGTAACATGGGAAGCCATGGTTTTAAAGGCTTCTGTTTCAATTGGACGAAGCTGAAAAGCTAAAGGAGGATAATTTTCCTTGATTTTTTTCCACTTAAGTTCATAGTAGCATATAATTTAATCAAAAAATGGTCAGATCAAGGTATTTCATTGATTTCCACTCAAGAATTGTTAATAATATTCGAAGGAGTTTTGAGAAATATAAGGTCTAATTTAAGGTCTAGTGCTTTCATTTAGCCCAATAGACTAAATGTCCAATCCAGTAATTGTATATCCATTCATGTTCATTCTCCAGTTTATTCTGTCCTTTATTTCCTGGCTACTCTAGCCTCCAAGTTCATTCCCCCTGTTATTTGTATCTGCGCCTCGGCCTTCTCGTTATATGGTTTTGTTAAGTTAACCCCCAAGTTTGATGTAAACCGGCCTGATATGAAGCTTGTCATGAAGTTCGGTATAGAAAAATGTTAAATAAATAAATAAAATAATGTGTGGCCACCACATTAGAATGGCATGGAATGGCAATTACTACCCTTAACAGAAGGCATGGGGGTAACCTGCATGGAGTGGCAGTTACTTCCCTTAACAGAAGGCATGGGGTAACCTGTATGGAGCGGCAGTTACTGCCCTTAACAGAAGGCATGGAGGTAACCTGCACGGAGCGGCAGTTACTACCCTTAACAGAAGGCATGGGGGTAACCTGCACGGAGCGGCAGTTACTGCCCTTAACAGAAGGCATGGGGTAACCTGCACGGAGCGGCAGTTACTACCCTTAACAGAAGGCATGGGGTAACCTGCACGGAGCGGCAGTTACTACCCTTAACAGAAGGCATGGGGGTAACCTGCATGGAGCAGCAGTTACTACCCTTAACAGAAGGCATGGGGTAACCTGCACGGAGCGGCAGTTACTGCCCTTAACAGAAGGCATGGGGGTAACCTGCATGGAGCAGCAGTTACTACCCTTAACAGAAGGCATGGGGTAACCTACACAGAGCGGCAGTTACTACCCTTAACAGAAGGCATGGGGGTAACCTGCACGGAGCGGCAGTTACTACCCTTAACAGAAGGCATGGGGGTAACCTGCACAGAGCGGCAGTTACTACCCTTAACAGAAGGCATGGGGTAACCTACACAGAGCGGCAGTTACTACCCTTAACAGAAGGCATGGGGGTAACCTGCATGGAGTGGCAGTTACTGCCCTTAACAGAAGGCATGGGGGTAACCTGCACGGAGCAGCAGTTACTACCCTTAACAGAAGGCATGGGGGTAACCTGCACGGACCGGGAGTTACTACCCTTAACAGAAGCCACGGGGGTAACGTGCACGGAGCGGCAGTTATTGCCCTTAACAGAAGGCATGGGGTAACCTGCACGGTGCAGCAGATCTTACCATGAAAAGGTTGCTGGGCAGACTAGATGGATCATTTGGTCCTTTTCTGCTGTCATTACTATGTTACTACATAAAAATTGGAAAATGGTTAGGAAAAAACATAAAGGAGCAGCTACAAAAGTTAAGGGGTCGATTTTAAAACAAGTGTGCGGGCGTCCATGTGAGCGCGGTTCTCGGCACGAGCACATGGACGCGGCAATTTTATAACATGTGCATCGCCACACGCATGTTATAACATACGGTTCCCACGCGCACATGCGCGCCGGATTTTAATATCCCCACACACCGCATGTGCGGGCAGGTTGGGACTCGCGTGCTGGGGGGAATCTTAAAAACCAACGCGCAGTGACGTGAGTAGGCCATCCCCAGTTCCCTCCCAGTCTGCTCCAATTAACTTTCCTATCCCCCTAAGTACCCTTCCTACCTTTCCCCCTCTCCTCTCCTCTCCTCCCCGACCTCTAACCCCTGCCTAGCTAGTCTAATTTTTTTTTTTTTTTAATATTTACTGCTCCTTCGGAGGAAATGTAACTTCTGCCCGTCAGCCTGCTGCTGGTGCATGCTTCCTAATGGCCACCTTCCCGGTCGGTTCCCACCCAGACCCCACTCCCTGGCCCATCCCTTTTCGCTGGCCTGGTATTTCTGCGCATACCGGGAGATACATGCGTGGCCTGGCCATTTCTAAAATCTGCTCGGCGCACGCCTCGCCCGGCCACGCGCGTATCCCCAGGATTTTACACACGCAGGCCATCGAAAATTCAGTCTTCAGAGTTTACAGCAGGCAAGGACAGTGTTTAAAAAATGCCATCTTGGAAGCCCAGACCAGGTGTATTCCACGCATTAGAAATGGTGGAAGGAAGGCTAAATGACTACCGGCATGGTTAAAAGGTGAAGTGAGAGAGGCTATAGTAGCTAAAAAACATATTTCAAGCAATGAAGAAGGGATCCGAATTAAGAAAACAGGAAACAGCGTAAGCACTGGCAATGCCATGTAGACGAGGCAGAAACGCCCCCGACACCCAACGCACTCTTATTAACGCGGCAAACTTAACATCAGCCCCGGAGCTGCCGCTAAGTCACACCGCGAGTTAAAGGCTCAAGAAAAAGCGGAAAATCCTGCTGTCTGTGGTTCCTCCTACTTCCTACCGTCGCGTTATTATGACCCACTGCTTGCGGGCATTGAAATTTAGGAAAAAGGAAGGACTTGAAAAGGTTTCCGAGCACACACTGTATACGCGCGATGTACACGCGGCGGGTGTGCACGCCTGTTCTGCGTGCGAGATAAAACAGACGCTCGTGCCGCGTCTCCGTTTCCCTAACCCGCGCAGAGCCCCCTCTCCAGGGTACCCGCTGCTTCTGAGCGCTGGGGATGCACAACTTGTCCTCCTTCAGCGCCGCCACGGATCCACGTTCTGCATGGGGCGCCCAGGGCCTGTGGATGCGCGCGCGTTAGGAGAATGGGCGCTGTTTTTACCGCGCGCGCTTTTATCGCAGCGCGGCCCGATGCAGCGCAGGCAGGCACAGGCGGCAGGGCCATCTCCCCTCGAACGTACTGGGCTGCCGTCTATAGCTGCCGGGCCCTTCAAAGGGAAACCCGCTCCAAGCCGCTTACGACTACGGTGACCAGCTTGCTCCGTGCCAGAAGGGGGGTCCTGCGACAGCCCTGGGGATAAACGTGCACGCGAGTTCTCTCTCCGTTCACAGGGGCACAGGGATGCTGAGCCCCTCCTGCAGTTGCCATGGCTCCTCCCGCGGGCTGGGCTTGGGAAGGGTTAAGGAGACGTGACAGTTTATGTAGTTGCAGGTCTATAAATCGGAAAGCTCTCTCTAATCCACCCTTGAATGAAATAAAGGGAGCTACAAGCAGGGCCTTTGTGAGTGCCTTCCCCTGCCTGTGCAGAGGGCCGGGCTGCTCATTGTGTGGTCCCTTGTGAAAGCGGCTCTCGTGCTCAGCAGAATAGCTGCCTGGCCGTGCTGTGTGAACAGCAGTAAGCCCTTAATGGCCTCCGTGCTGGATAAACCTGTGATTAGTGATGATTTCTCACGTCCTCCATCCCCGGGAGGAGAGCAGGCGGCTCAGCTCTGAGCATTCCTGTGTTGGTTTAGTGCATTTCCGGAGGCTGAGATGAGTCTCAAAGGGATTTAGAAGGAGAGCCCTGCCTTTCTGCCTCTCTGTGATAAAGGGTGCGACCAGGCTCTGATCTGACACAAAACCCATGCTCCTCAGACCGAGCCCAGTGAAGATCCAGGCTCTGATGATCATAGCCTGACCTTTCACCTACGTAAATGTAGTGAAAGCGCACATATACTATTCACACCTTCCGCCTGACTTCAGCTAGGAGTCTGCAGGTGTGAACGTGGGTAATAAATATGCACATGTACAGTTAGCATGTCAGTAGTGTGTACATGTGAGGTTAGTGTGTACATGTGTAAGCAGAGTGAAACAACCAAACCTGAAAGAGGACAATACCAGTGGCAGAGTAAAAAAAAACAATTTTTCAGTTCATTCGTTCGTTTCATAGTTCACAGTCATTTGTCAGGTTCATCTCAAATGAAAAAAAAACTTTACTGATACACACACTGAGGTTTTAAAAGTCACCTGTAAGTGCACGTAACAACCTCGCTAGTTTGCCCACACACACAGAGCTGTTCAGCTGTACAACCTCTATCATTTGTCCCATGTTATTGTTCCTGCTTTCTTAAATTCACATATGATCCTCCTTATCTCTACCGTCTCCACTGGGAAACTGTGTCATGCATCCACCATCCTTTCTCTAAGAAAATATTTTCGTAGATTATTCCAGAGTCTACTCTCTTTCACCTATTATGCTCTCCTCCTCCAGAGGGGAGGAGTTAGCAATCTGATCATTCTCACCCCGCCAGGAGGGCGGAGTTAGCAATCTATTCTGCTTTTCTCCTGAAAGGAGGAGGAGTTAGCAACCTGTCATGATCTGCTCCTCCAGAGGGGAGGAGTTAGCTATCTGTAGTGCTTACCCTGCCAGGAGGGCGGAGTTAGTAATCTGTCAGCGAACTGCTGTTAGATGCTCCTGTAAGGAAGGAGATGGCAATCTGTTATGGATCAACTCCCCAGGAAGAGGAGTTGGCAATCTGTTCAATGATACTCTTCTGAGAAGAGGTATAATTCTGTACTTCGCTACAGAGATAGCAAGCTATCATGCCTCCGCTACGGAGTAGCAATCTGTTATATATAGGCTGCTGGCAAGTCCCATAGAATAGAAGGTAGCTATCTATATAATACTTCTGTAAGTGGGGTTAGTGGTCGGTAGTGGTTGGCTCCCACAGAGTGATAGTAGTGTAAGGAATGACCACTTGGAGGAAATGGTGAATCCCTGGGCCGATGGCAGATGACAGCGCCCCCAGGAGGAGATCCTGAGAGGAACCACTGGCTAGGCTAGAATATGAGATAAACACAATAGTTCTTTATTAGGCTGGAAGATGGACCACCAGAGGTGGCAGTAGTGAGTCAATGTGTTCGGCAGGGCTGAAGTCCCTCTGATACTAGAATATAATCTCTAGGTCGCTGAGCTGTAGAGAGAGACTAGAAGTAGTGAGTAGACAGGGTATACTGGATACAAGATGGTACACTCACAATAGTAGATGTCTGCAATGGTCTCTATGCCACAGAGAGTCTTCAGTACATTCAGGAACAGCAGCCGTAGGCGAGCACTGGTCCCCACAAACAGTCTGTAATAAGAACTCACAATAGTTGTATATGGAATGGCTTCTAGAGTAGAAGAGAGTCTGTAAAGGATTCTAGGAACATGGGCCTATCTGCAATCTTACCAACAGAACTCTCGATCTCCGTTACCTGCGATAACGTCTTGGATGGAAGGGAGTCTTCAGAGCTATAGGAATGTAGGCCCTCGTGGAGCGAGTACCAATTCCGATCTATAATAGAACTCACAGTGTTCACTTCTGCGATCGCTTCCAGGCAATGAGGAGTCTTCCGAGTATTCAGGGATGTAGGCCCTCGAGAAGCGAGTACTGGAATCCGTCTTGGCAATCTGAAATCAAGAAGAGAGAGCGGAGCCCCCGTGGGGGCCAAGCAGTGTAGAAAGATTCCCCTAGCTGACTCGGATCGTTGTTGCAAGTATCTTGGACTGCTGAAGCAAGTCCTGATGGAGTTCCTTGCTAACTCGTTAGAGGTTAGCAAACAAAGACCTTTTAAAGTGGAAATGGATGATGTCACTACGGGGGGATGCCCCCGAGGTTCGCGCCCTTGCTGGTACAAAGTCTGGAGCGCGAGTGCCCTTACGTCATCAGGAACATGGCGGATCCGTAGCGTCAAGCCAGCCCAGGGACACCGGGACCAAGAGGCAGAGAGAAGCCGCAGCTGCAACTGTCCATCAGAGCCGAAGGGAGTCGCTCCCAAGGTAGAGAGGGTGGAGCGAGGGGCGAGAAGAGGCACGAACGCAACATCACCTTTATTCATTGACTCCTCATTCCAGAATCTCCTATCCATTGAAAGAAATTCACCTCCTATGCACTGATAGCTCTGAGGTATTTAACTCTCGCCTTTCCTCCAGGTTATGCATGTTTAGATCTTTAAGTCTGTCCCTGCTGACCATTTTAGTAGCCACCTTCTGGACCAGCTCCATCCTGTTTATATCCTTCTGAAGGCACAACCTCTAGCATGATCCAGTATTCCAAATGAGGTCTCACTAGGGATTTAAATAGTAATATTTCCTTTTTTTCTGTTGACCATGCCTCTCCTTAAGTACCCAAGCATCTTTCTGATTTGTGCTGCTGCCTTATCTACCTGTTTGGTCACCTTAAGATCATCAAATATAGTCACCCCACCAGGTCCTGATCTTGTTTCATACATAGAAGAATTTCACCTTGGGTTTTTTGCTGCCCAAATGCTAAATTCTGTTTTGTTTTGTTTTTTAGCAAATTGACAATCTAAAGAGTAGCAAATCACCCGGACCAGATGGTGAAAGAGCTAAAAAATAAAATTGCAAACATATTGTTAGCTGATCTTAATGATATTTTACAGATTGCTATGGTACCTGAAGATTGGAGAGTAGCCAATGTAACACTGGTTTTTAAAAAGGGTTCCAGGGATGATCAGGAAAGTACAGACCAGTGAGCCTGACATCAGTACTAGGAAAAATGGTTGAAACTATTCTAAAGAACAAATTACTGAATGTATAGATAGACATGGTTTAATGGGAAAAAGTCAACATGCATTTAGCCAAGGGAAGTCTTGCATCACAAATCTGCTACATTTTTTGAAGGCATGACTACATTTGGATAAAGGTATGCTACTTGATAGGGTATATCTGGATTTCCAGAAAGTATGAGAGACTCTTAAGGAAATGAAAAAGTCATGGGATGGGGGCAATGTCCTATTGTGGACTGAGAACTCGTTAAAAGATAGAAAACAGAGAGTAGGGCTGAATGGTAAATTTTCTCTCTGGAGATAGGTGAGTAGTGGAGCACCCCAGGGATCTCTACTGGGACCACTGCTTTTTTTTTTTTTTTTTAATTTATCATCTTTTGAAAGTATACAAACAAAATTTGTATCAGAAATAACAGAGATATTTAAGAAAACAAAAGTAAATTTCCAGGATCACTCCTGATAATATCTTTTTTCCAATACGAAGAGAAATAATTATTACATCCCTCTTAATACATAGGAAATATGGAGAGAAAGGAAATATTAGAGGAGTACACACGACATCTGCTACAATTTATGCCCATATTTCGCACCTAATTATCTATAGTCCCAGTATTCTCATCGGGAGGTCCCCTGCCAGACAAGAAAGCCTTCAATTGATCTGGTAGAAAGAAAATATACGTGTTCCTGGCCAGTTTAATGATGCATTTACAAGGGTAATGCAATTTAAAACTGCCCCCCAATGCTATGGTCTCAGGTCTCATCTGTAAAAAGTCTTTCCTACGCTGCTGCGTAGACTTTGCCAAGTCCGGATAAACACGAATGAGTCCGCCACAAAATAATACAGAAATATTTTTGAAATAATTCCTCATAATCTTGGAGACATCACTTTCATCATAAGAGGAAACAAAAAGAACAGCACGGTCTATTATTTCTGCGTTAGAATTTTCAAGGTAATCGGTCAGATTTTGAAAGTCTGACCCTTGTTGTGGGATCATTAAAGGAGTGCTAGTTCTTTTTGGAAGAAAAAATAATTTTTTAACAGGTGGTATCTCCTGTTGAGGAATCTTTAAAGCTTCCATAGCATATTTCTTAAAGGATAGAAGAGGGATTTCTCCCATTACAATCGGAAAATTCAAGAATCTCAAGTTTAAGTGTCTCATGTGATTTTCGATAGATTCTAACCTCCTTAATGTAGAAATCCTTTCTGATATTATTGAGGCATTTGTAGTCTGGAGGCTTTTTAAATCATCAGTTATTTGTTTTATGGAATTTTCCTGTTCAGTAAATTTCTGACGCGTATCTCTCTCAAGTAGCCTGAATTTGGCTGAAATATCGTCAAGTTGTTGAGCTTGGTTGTCTAGCTTAACCAACATCCCATTCATGAGATCCCAAAAGTTATCCAGGGTTATTTTCGCCGGCTTAACAAATTGCTGGGTGAGAGATCTTCTTACCCCATGTCCTGTTCCTTCATCTAGCTCTCCCGTTGTCCTGGGGATAGCCGCCGCCATTTCCTCTCCATTCCCTGGCGTCTCAGCTACACGGGGCTGCAGGATTTCTCCGAGTTCACCAGCCTTTGGGGCGCCTTCTGGACCACCCAGCTGAGTGCACCAAACCTCTTGGGTGTGCGTCTCGGCTCCTTCGGCGACCACCGGGGGCAAAGCACGAACCGGCGTTCTTGGGTCCGGGGGGGTCAGTGAAAGTTCCCCCGGAGAGTAAGGCTCTCCTCTCGCCTGCTCTCCAATGGGGCTGTCCGCCCTCAGTTCTGGTGCAATCACGGCGAACTCTGAAATTAACCGTTGTCCGGAAGCATTGTCCAGGTCGGGTGGGTATACCCGGACTTTGCCCTTTCTTTTATGAGGCATAATTTTAAGAAATATCGCTGTTAAGCTTAGTATTAGCAATCAGAAAACCGGAGCTCATGGCAGTGCTCCCGCTCAGGGCGCCATCTTGTTTTCTCTCCATGATCTCACTGCTTTTTAATATATTTATAACAACCTAGAAATGGAAACGAGTGAGGTGATCAAATCTGTGGATGACACAAAATTATTCAAAGTTTTTAAATAACAAGTGGATGTGAGAATTTACAAGAGGACCCTGCAAAACTGGGAGACTGGGTATGCAAATGGCAAATGAAATTAACTAGTTTCTATTCCTGTGTGATCCTGATCCTGCACCAGGGTTCCTGCTTGTTCCTGCTCCATTCCTGTTCCCGTGGTCCCACTCCTGCTTCCGCTCCAGCTTCTGCTTGATTCTTCGGTTTTGACTTCGGCCTGGTTCCTGGATTCTTCTGTCTGCTGCCCAACCTGACCTTTGGCCTGTTTCCTCATCTTGCACCTCTGCTGCCTGCCTCGAGCCCTGGACTGACTCCGTCTCTTCAGTCTTCAGCCTGCCACGACCCGGACTGCTTTTCAGACTTCCTCCACCAGGAGACCTTCGCCTAAGTCCTGCTGGTCCCGGCAGCCAAGGCCTCAACCTGCGGGGAACGAGGGTTGGTATAGGTGAAGATCCTGTCAGGTCTCCTGGTCCTGTTCCGCCTCCCGGTCTCGAGTACCGCTGTGAGGCCTTCTTCCAGTGGTTCTTCCATCCTCGAGCTGACTCAAGGGTCCACGTTTCCAACAGCTGAGGGAAGATATGATAGAAGTTATAAAATAATGAGTGGAGTGGAATAGCTAAACACAAATCAGTTGTTTAGCATGGGGCACATTTAAAACTAATTGGAGAAAGTTCTTTTTTACTCAACGCACAATTAAACTCTGGAATTTGTTGCCAGAGGATGTGGTTAGTGCAGTTAGTGTAGCTGTGTTTAAAAAAGGATTGGATAAGTTCTTGGAGGAGAAGTCCATTACCTGCTATTAATTAAGTTGACTTAGAAAATAGCCACTGCTATTACTAGCAACAGTAACATGGGATAGACTTAGTTTTTGGGTACTTGCCAGGTTCTTATGGCCTGGATTGGCCACTGTTGGAAACAGGATGCTGGGCTTGATGGACCCTTGGTCTGACCCAGTATGGCATTTTCTTATGTTTACGCTTTCAGAGTACAAAAACTAGGAGACTTTCAATGAAGTTACTCAGTGATACATTTAAGATAAATAGGAGAAAATATATTTTTATTCACCTCATCCTGCAGATTCCATCCTGCTTATCCCTGGGATAAACAGCTTGGACTCTATCTGCCCCCTGGGATCCTGCCAGGTTCTTGTGGCCTGGTTTGGCCTCTGTTGGAAACAGGATGCTGGGCTTGATGCACCCTTGGTCTGACCCAGTATGTTCTAAATCTTAGCTGCCAGACTCTAGACCATTCCTCAAGCTTCACTAGATCCCTCCTCATGTTTTCCACACCTTCCTGGCCATCTACCCTATTCCAAATTTTGGTATCATCCACAAAAAGAGAAACCTTTCTGGCACAAAGACCGATCCCTGTAGCACAGCACTAGTAGTTAATCCCTCTTCTCGGCAAGAACTCCATTTATTTATTTAAAAAAACTTGTAGACCACAAAACTTCCATATAATTTTGTGTTCAGTATAGTTTACATAAAACATACATAAAATTACAAATAAAACAAATGTAAAATCTTATGTTAAATATACAACAAACCATCAGACAATAAAACTATAATACTGTTTTCACCCAAACACTTTCACACTGTTTCCTAAACCCTTTTATATCCGTCTCCTTCCTCAAATACAATGGTGAAGCATTCCTACATCCTGGGGCACATAAGAAAACGCTCTAGCTCGTATCTTTTGAGATTTGTAATCTCTGTTTGAGGGTGCCTGGAATAATGCTGATTAGTGGAACGAAGGGCACGTGCTGGAGTATATCTTATTATCTTTTGGGGAGAACACAAGCAGGAATGTCTTCATGTGACAACCTAAATGTTGGGGCCAATAGTCTAAACTGTACTTCCCAGACAACCAATGTAAATTCTGCAGTGCCGGAATAATGTGATCAAACTCTGTTAGGCCCAATAAAAGGCGAGCAGGAGCTTGTTGAATCAACTGTAACACAAGCATTCATTTTTCAGGTAAACGTACACAAAACAAGAGACCGATGTGCCTTCAAAACGTATTTATTGCATTAATGTACTTCAACAGTCTAAGCATTTTCTATTTGTAAAATGCTGTTTGAGCTCGATGCTTTATGTGGGGTTTCATACTAAGGCTTGAGTGCAAGAACACCCGCAAACTTTTTATTTCTCATAATTTTGGTAACTTAACTCCCTTAAAAATTATAGTTTCTGCATCTAATGTCAAAGAGCTTTTTCCCACCCATAGGAGCCTTGTTTTGGGGACATTTAAAACTAAACCATTAATGCGGACCCAGTTTTTTACTTCATGCACACAATTCTGAAGCTTTTTTTCCGGGATGTCACTGTTGTGTCAGAGGTGGACCCTTGGGCCGAGGTGGGGTTGACGCAATCCTTAGGTAGGGACCTATGGGTCCCCACCTGTCGGCAGGTGGAGTGGGCTGAATGACAGAGGCCGCTGGAGCTTCACCTATACCAGCCCTCGTTCCCCGTGGGTTGAGCCTTTGAGTGCCGGGGCCAGCAGGACTTAGGTGGGCCTCTGTGTGTAATCGAAGCAAGGATTGGTTCAGCCCACAGACAGCAGGTGAGAGATGGTTCAGTCTTACCCCGGACAGAGTTATGTCCTGGAAACTCGGGCGCCAATGGAACAGAGGCAGACAGGGGGCACTCGATCAAAAGCAGGCTGAAGCCTGAGTAAACCATGTCCAGGGGGTAAGCCGGAGAGGTGTCGAAGAACAGGCTTGAATCAGGGCTAGTGGCAATCCGGAGGCAGTGGCAAGCAAGGCTGAAGTCTGATCACGGAGATAGTCAAGCGTGGTCAAGCGAAGCAGAGGTCTGGGTCTGGAGATAGGGAATAGCGTAGTCAGGCAAAGCAGAGGTCTGGGCCTGGAGATAGAGAATAGCATAGTCAGGCGAAGCAGAGGTCTGGGTCTGGAGATAGG
This sequence comes from Rhinatrema bivittatum, assembly GCF_901001135.1. Lineage (NCBI taxonomy): Eukaryota > Metazoa > Chordata > Amphibia > Gymnophiona > Rhinatrematidae > Rhinatrema > Rhinatrema bivittatum. The sequence continues at coordinate 8,769,579 of NC_042617.1, read as the reverse complement.
CAATAGCGTAGTCAGGCGAAGCAGAGGTCTGGGTCTGGAGATAGGCAATAGCGTAGTCAGGCGAAGCAGAGGTCTGGGTCTGGAGATAGACAATAGCGTAGTCAGGCGAAGCACAGGTCTGGGTCTGGAGATAGACAATAGCGTAGTCAGGCGAAGCAGAGGTCCAGGCTTGGAGAGAGTCATTGGCGTGGTCAGGAGAAGCAGAGCTCCGGGCTTGGAGAGAGTCAATGGCATGGTCAAGAGAAGCAGAGGTCCAGTCTTGGAGAGAATCAATGGCGTGGTAAGGAGAAGCAGAGGTCCGGGCTTGGAGAGAGTCAATGGCCTAGTCAGGTGAAGCAGAGGTCTGGGACTGGAGATAGACAATAGCGTAGTCAGGCGAAGCAGAGGTCTGGGTCTGGAGATAGGCAGTAGCGTAGTCAGGCGAAGCAGAGGTCTGCGTCTGGAGATAGACAATAGCGTAGTCAGGCGAAGCAGAGGTCTGGGTCTGGAGATAGGCAATGGCGTAGTCAGGAGAAGCAGAGCTCTGGGCCACGAGAGAGTCAATGGCGTGGTCAGGAGAAGCAGAGCTATGGGCTTGGAGAGAGTCAATGGCGTGGTCAGGAGAAGCAGAGGTCCGGGCTTGGACAGAGTCAATGGTGTGGTCAGGAGAAGCAGAGGTCCGGGCTTGGAGAGAGTCAATGGCATGATCAGGAGAAGCAGAGGTCCGGGCTTGGAGAGAGTCAATGGCGTAGTCAGGAGAAGCAGATGTCCGGGCTTGGAGAGAGTCGTTGGAGTGGTCAGGAGACGCAGAGGTCCGGGCTTGGAGAGAGTCAATGGCGTGGTCAGGAGAAGCAGAGGTCCGGGCTTGGAGAGAGTCAATGGCGTGGTCAGGTGAAACAGAGATCCAGGCTTGGAGAAGGTCAATGGCGGGGTCAGGCGAAGCAGAGGTCTGGGCTTGGAGAGAGTCAATGGTGTGGTCAGGCGAAGCAAAGTCAAAGTCTGTAGGCAATCAGAGGAATGGAACAAGACAGGAACAAAGAGGCAGGAACCAGGAACAATGAGGAACAGGAACGCAGAGATGAGACGAATGTCTAGGAGGCAACGAGTACGCGACCAACAAGGAGACCTGTTGCAAAGGCAATTCTAGGGAGCGGGTCTGAGCTTAAATACTGTAGCTGAGTTGACGTCATCATCCGGGGCCGCGGCTAGGTTCCCGTTGCGGTCCCTACTTAAACATCAATGGTGCTCACACGCGCCTAGGGAGAGGCGCAGTGCGAGTAGAAGCGTCTCTCCGCGAGCCTTGTGGAGGGGGCCGACGAGAAGTAATGGCAGGACCGGGAACACCAGGGACTGCAGCAGGGCCAGAGACACCATGGGAGGCCCGAGGACAGAGCTGACGGCCCACCGCTGCCAGCGAGGAGGAACCAGGAGCTGGAGTCACTGTAGAAAGGTGAGGGGGCCGTGCCGCGGATCTGCTGCGGATGGCACGCGTAAAAGTCACCAGTGGCTTCAGTTGGGATGTCATCTGCGTAGAAGAGAAATAATACTCCCAGTGCTGGGAAAAATCATGGAAAATGTTATAAAGAATAAAATCAGAGAACATAAATTGCAGGAGGTTCTTGCGAGACTGGAAGATTGGGCATCCAAATGGCAGATGAAATTTAATGTGGACAAGTGCAAGGTGTTGCCTATAGGGAAAAATAACCCTCACTGTAGTTACACAATGTTGGGTTCCATATTAGGAGCTACCACCCAGGAAAGAGATCTAGGCATCATAGTGGATAATACTTTAAAATCGTCGGCTCAGTGTGCTGCAGCAGTCAAAAAAGCAAACAGAATGTTAGGAATTATTAGGAAGGGAATGGTGAATAAAATGGAAAATGTCATAATGCCTCTGTATCGCTCCATGGTGAGACCGCACCTTGAATACTGTGTACATTTCTGGTCGCCGCATCTCAAAAAAGATATAATTGCGATGGAGAAGGTACAGAGAAGGGCTACCAAAATGATAAGGGGAATGGAACAGCTCCCCTACGAGGAAAGACTAAAGAGGTTAGGACTTTTCAGCTTGGAGAAGAGACGACTGAGGGGGGGTATGATAGAGGTGTTTAAAATCATGAGAGGTCTAGAACGGGTAGATGTGAATCAGTTATTTACTCTCTCAGATGTTAGAAGGACTAGGGGGCACTCCATGAAGTTAGCAAGTAGCTCATTTAAAACAAATTAAAGAAAATTATTTTTCACTCAGGGCATAGTTAAGCTCTGGAATTTATTGCCAGAGGATGTGGTTACAGCAGTTAATGTAATTGGGTTTAAAAAAGGTTTTGATAAGTTCATAGAGGTTAAATCCATAAACTGCTATTATGGTAATTAATAAGCAATAGTAGCTTGAGATCTATGTAATGTTTGGGTACTTGCCAGGTTCTTGTGGCCTGGATTGGCCTCTGTTGGAGACAGGATGCTGGGTTTGATGGACCTTGGTCTGACCCAGTATGCGATATCTCATGTTCTTATGGGAATAGTGCCTGTGCACGCCCCTTTTAAAATTCCATGATTAGTGCGGTAGAAGTGGCTTTTGTGTGCACATGCGCGTGCCAGAGCTGTAGCCAGGCCATGTGGCACCTATAGCTTTGAGTTTAATTTTCACCAAGCTTCTTTGGGGTTCCAGCTCAGTCAGAATCAGTACAGAGATCCCGGCGCCAGGAGTCTTCATTTCAGACTCTCGCCTCTCCAGTCACTGCAGTGTCAGTCCTGGGCTGGGGGCCATGCATCGGGGTACCCTTTACAATCCTGTCCAACCACTGGGTGTCACCCCTTCCCAGTCACCCCCTCCCCACACACAATTAACAAATACTCAGATTTTACATGAAAAAGGGCATCCTGAGGTAAAAATCTCACGCACAGCATGTATATTATATTTACATACACTGCTGTGGCGCCAACCAGAAAACCCTGCAAAACAAGTACAAGAAAAAAGGCACCTGGAACCCATTTAGTATTAGGCCTATGGTAGCGCATGATGGCTCAGGGCTTGGCCCTCAGAAAGCCACGAGTAAACTGAATTATAATTACAATATACTAAACCTCCCATACCAAAACAGCACTAACTGCCAGAACTCAAACAGTAACAACCCTAACGCTGAAAAAGCAAACACTGCAAAATTACACCCAGGTCCTGAACACCGAAACATCTCCTATCAGGAAAACTGAACAAACCAGGCTGTTATAGATCCCCACACAGAAACTACAAGCTAGCTGAGCACCTCGCCTTGTTTACACATGCTGAACACAGACCCTCACCAAACTCCTAACAGAGAGACTGTATGCAGTGTTACTATGGAAAAGCATAAATATTACCATTCCTCATAAAACATCAAACAATAAAATCAAGAAACATAAATCATAAATAGTAAAACCATACTAATAAAAATTATAAATATTTCAAAACAGCTGATGAATAGAATATCCAATAATTAAAAACTCATATCTCTATCCATTTCCAAAAGTCAATAAAATATTTCAAAACAGCTGATACATCAGATATCATGCAATAATTAGAATTAATAAGGAAAAAATTAATCCACTGCTGTCCATACCTGGGAAATTTTGATTTCCTGATAACCTGATACTGTCATGGATTAGCAGGGAGAGGGGAGGGGGTTATTACATACAAATCTTTTGCATGCTTTCTCTCGCACATGCTCAGTCATATACACACACACACATACACATACATACATAAACACACAGACACACAGGCTCTCTCTCACCAGCTCATACCTCTCTCTCGCATGCTCGGTCATTGTTATGAATCTGCTGTCTGGTTGGAGGAGCAAGCAGATGGGAGTTTGCAATCTGTTATGGATCAACTCCTGGAGAGGGAGGAGTTAGCAATCTGTTAGATTCTACTCCTCAAGAGGGGGAAGAGTTAGCAATCTGTTGGGAACTAACTCCTATGGAGGAAGGAGTTAGCAATCTGTTATGATCCCATGAGGAGTTAGCAATCTTGTTAGGTTTGCTAGGGCGTTAGTAATCTTGTTATGCTTCGGCTCCTGTGGAAGGAGGAGTTAGCACACTGTACCAGCGCAGTGCTTGGAGAGGACACTCAGCTGTAGAGGAATGTAGATAGGTGAATCCTTGGGCCGATGGCAGATGACTGCGCCCCCAGGAGGATATCCTGAGAGGGACCACCGGCTAGGCTTGAGTACGGAGACAGACACAGATAGTTCTTTTATTATACAGGTTAGTAGAACCACCAGAGGTGGCAGTAGTGAGCAGATATGCCTGGCAGGGCTGAAGTCCCTCAGATACTGGAACCGCGATCCCAGGGTTGAGCTGTAGAGAAACTATAGATAGTGAGTAGACAGGGTATGCTGTGACCATAGCCAGAACTGGATGACAAACTCACATAAGGTCTTAAGAAGCTCAGTAGCTGGAAAGGGTTAGGCCCTTGAGGAGCGAGTACCTGGTTCCAGGGAAAGCTCTGAGAGAGCGATGGTAACTCACAATTGTCTGTATCTGTGATAGCTTCCAGGCAGTAGAGAATCTTCAGGTGTTTAGGAACATGGGCCCTCGAGGAGCGAGTACCGGTTCCTATCGGCAATCTGAAATAGAGAAAAGAGAGCGAGGCCCCCAAGGAGCGGGTACCCTTGGTAAGTCCGAGGAGGCAGAGTAGCTTAGATGAATCCTTGCTAACTCGATTCGTTAGCAAATTCTGAGACCTTTTATATTGGAAGCAGATGATGTCATCTCAGGGGGATGCCCCAGAGGTTCGCGCCCTTGCTGGTACATACATCGAAGCGCGCGCACCCTATGTCATCAGGAACATGGCGGATCCGCAGTGTCGTGCTGGTCCGGGGATGCCAGAGAGAGACGGCAAAAAGACTTCGAGGCAGCTAACCGTCCATCAGACCCGGAGGGAGTTGCCACAGAGGTAAAGAGGGTGGAGTGAGGGCGTCGAGCAGCGATGGACACAACAGTCATACACATACAGTCTATTAAGCTCTCTCATCTAGCCCCCAGTTATTCTGAAGCATGGGGAGAGAGGCCAATGCTTCTTGGAATCTTGTGGGCCGCACTGCTGCTGCTCATTGCTGCTTCTCGAAGCCCTGCCGACCACGCCACTTTATACTGCCAGGCGGGGAAAAGGAGGAGGAAAAGACCAGGGCTTTTTGTGGCCCTGGGGCCATGCTGCTCTGCACTACCGGGGTGGGAGGAGGGAGATGGAGGTCAATTTGTTTGGCTGGCCTAAGGGTAGCGCTACTCTTCATTGCTGGAATGGGGGATAGATGGGTCAGGAGGGTGGGCCATGCTGCTCTTCATTGCCCCAGCAGGAGGAGGAGATTGATTGTTTTCAAGGGTCCTCGGGCCACGCTACTCTTTATTGTCAGGGAGGGAGGAGAAGGCTGGAGGCTAGCTATGGCTCTGGCATGTGCCCACTTAAAATTTGTCATACGTGTACACGCGGCCAGGCTACTTTATAACATGCACACGAATGTTATAAAATGGCCATGTCCCTGGGCGTGGGCCGATGCATGTGCGCATGTGCACCGATTTGAAAGTTATTATCTTAATTTGTAAGTCACCATCTAGAAAATTACGCTCATCCCAAGCAAGACTGTTAACTGTTGCGTCCATCGGTCTTCGACGGCTTCGCCCCGCTTGTTGCACCCCTATCTTACCTGGGCAAGATGGCTACCACAGCGTCGTGAAGCCGACCTCTCTGGCGTCCCTGGAATGGCTATGGTGCAGCCTCCCACCTTTGCTAGGGTGCACGCGCGCAACCCACGTCTAAGTACGTCCAGTACGTGGACGTGGGTTGCGCGCCCAGTGGCGCGCAACCCACGTCTAAGTACGCCCAGTGGCGCGAACCTCGAGGGCGTTCCCTCATCTGATGACACGCCAATCCAGGTATATCTACTTCTCAAGATTGCTAGCTCATTGAGTTGGCAAAGACTCGAATTGACTTGAACTGTTCCTGTCTGCGCTGCTCTGCCACTTCTCTGCTGCCTGCAGGAAGCTCTACTTCTGCCCTTCAGGGTTTTGCTACTAACTTGGGTACCCACTCCTTGGGGGCCCTCTGTTCTATTTTCAGGTGCCATTCAGAGAACAGGTACTCGCTCCTCGAGGGCCTGCTCTCCCTGCCTCAGTGCCTGTACCTACGACAACTATCTGGTGGAATTGCATCCATAACAGCTAACACCTAGTGAGAACTCTAATCTCTCATCTGTCTCATCCACAGTAACTCCTCGCTGGGAGACCTGCTGCGGAACCTCCTGACGTCACCTAGGAGAGAAGGGCTCCCTCTGCCGAGGTCCCTGAGACTACAACTCACCACTGCCACCTGATGCTTACTTCAAGCTGTATAATAAAAGAGTTCAATTCTGGTGTTTTGTGTATAGAGTCTAGCCCAGTGCTGTGGCTCCTCACGGGGCTCCTCCCTGTGGGCGTGGTCATCTCCACAGCACCCAAGGATCCACTAAAACACACATAATAACAACATTAACTATCCTCTATCTACAAGTCTGTCTGAAACCAGAGAACAAGACTTCTCAGTCGCTGGAATTACCTTATGGAATTCCTTGCCAGAACCTTTGAGGAACACCCTAAGCTCAAAAACCTTTAAGATATCACTGAAAAGACAGGTTTTTTAGTTGGCATTCGATATTGAGAATGAATTTCGTATTCTCACTTAGGTCATTTTTACATGCTGCTGTCAAAAGTAATTTATATGCTCTGTTTTTAGACCTTTTATTGTATTAGGTATTTACAAAAGTTTTTAAATGCATTTTTATGATTTTATTATGTATGTTTCTTATTGTCAACCACCTGTATAAAAATCTTTTTAAATAAATGACTAGATGTGAGACCGTGTCAAAGGCCTTACTGAAATCCAAGTACACTACTTCTAACATTCTCCTCTAGTTCAACACGTTGATCACTCAGTCAAAGAAATTGATCAATTTGTCCGACAAGCCTCTTCCATGCCTGCCTGTAGATCCAGGACTTTATTTTCTACACTATGGACATTACTGTAAAAAGCTTTCTAGATGTTGCCCTTTTCCCATATCTATATACATGTTTTACTTACCTGGGCCTTCTACTCACCTGAGAACATTGTCACCCATCCCTGACAATCCTAGTTTAAAACCCTACTTAGTAGGTTTGCTAGTCTGTTCTGGAAGATACTTTGTCTCTTCTTCAATAGGTGGACACCATCTGTGCTCAGCAGACCTTGGAATGCATCCCATACACCAGGAAGCTGAAATGTTCTCATCAACCCCATCTATGCAATCATTCATTCACCGCCATAATGTAAGTTTCTCTGCCCCCACATTTATCCCCAACCAAGAGAATTGAGGAGAAAACCACCAGTGCATATATCTGCTTCACCCTCTCTCCCAGAACCATGAAGTCACTTCTGATATGATCAAGAGGATACCTAGCAGTATCTTTCATGCTAACATGGATGAGGAGCACTGGATAATAGTCAGTAGGCTTGATGATTCTCAGCAATCTCTTCATGATTTCTCAAATCTTGTCACCAGGCAGATAGCACATCTCCCAGGATAGCATGTCTGGTCAGTAGATGGATGCCTCTGTGCACCTCAGAAGTCACTAACCACAACTACCCTTCACTTCTTATGCACAGTAGTTGCTGATCCTGCAGTTTTGCAGCCCATGACCTTAGGTTCCTCCTCATTTTGGGATGGTATCTCCACTTCCACTTCCAGGACTGCACACCAGTTCTTTAGCTCAAGTGAAAGTGGGAGTTTGATGTCAAGATTATATTCACTTTGGTAATATGTGATCAGCTGTCTTCTTGTAGTCCAGTGTCTCCTTTCACTGTGCTGGAGTTTTCCAATGTCTCAAGAAGCATTTCATTGATGTAGACCTTATTGTCATGGATGTTTCTAAGCATCATCACTTTCTCTCTCAGCTCCACCAACTGTTTCCTAAGTCAGCCAACCTCTAGGCATCTTTCATACTGAACCAGTTCCTCACTGTAGACCAGGATATCCATCTGGATGGAGGCAGAAGTATTAACTGTGATGGCAGCTTTGTTGATACAATGGTTTCCAGCCATTCTTTTCCTCTTCTTAGGATCTTGATACTTGTAGAAAATGATAACAAAAGAGACCTAACAAATCCCCTGCCCTTACCTCAGCTGACCTGCAAGCATATTCATTTGGCTTCCTTTCTTTGAAATCTAGCACCTACACATTTATTTCCTTTTGTGTAGCCCTCTTTATATGTTCATGTGCAATTGTTTATTTATTTATTTACATGTTTTGTATACTGTCATTCCAAATGGAGACCACAACGGTTTACAGCTTAAGATGCATAAGAAAAACAAGATCAATACATAAAATAAAATAAAATTAACACAATAAATAACACAAGATAAAAACAATAAAATCACCAAACATTGCATGACTCCTGGAAATCAGTAACATAAATGTTCTCCTTAACTTTCTCATATTATGAGGTATGGAGTATTGCATCTTATCTTCTGGTTTATAAAACATATTTTATTTTGTATCTATCTGGTGTGAGGTCCATAAAGAATCATGTTGCCTTGGGTACAAAAGATCAGACCAACAAAAAATAATTACTTGAAGGATCTACTATGATATTATTAATTAAGATCCATCTGAAGGTAACCAGATGGATATAAGAGGGTAACTTTCTGACCTGAGTTCTGAGGCTGTAGAAAGCATTGCTGGGACGGGGCTTGCTTTCTTTCCTCTCTGGGTATTATTTGTCTGCCTGGGGGAGGAGCTGTTGTGGCTCAAAGTAAAGAACCTGAAGCTGTGTGAGGAGACTCTTTGAGTCAGGCTTCAGGGAATAAAAAACAAACAAATAGTATTTTGTTTTCAGTGCTGGCAGGAAAATAACACCACCAGTGGACTTAAAAGCCTGGGGGGGCGGGAATCAGTTGTGAATTTTATTTTTGTCTTCACCTCCAGTTACAAGCGGTGGGCGGGACTGAAGTAGAATGACCTCAGCAGGAAGAGCAGGACTGAGGAATCTGATGGTCAGCTTGCTACGCCAGACCTGCCAAAGCTTAAGGCTTACGGGAGCTCCATGCTGAGAGATGCTAATGATTAGTCCCCATGAGCTGGAGAGGTTTTGCACGTGGAGAGACGAGAGACAGAGAGAAAAGGGCAGACTGTGTTTGTCTCCTTTTATAGGGCCCCTTTGTTTGTCCGAAAGGTTGAAATCCAGAGGGAATTGTTGTTAATATACTCAAAGTAGAGTTTGTATGATAAGTATAGCAACTGATGTGCATAAAAATGCTGATATTCAGTAAATGTTCTCACTACATCTGTATGTTCAGCATTGGCTGTTATAAATAGTTCATCTAAGGATTATTTTAGGAGGAGTTTAATTTATAATGACATTTAAATATTTTTGTATTGAAGATTGCGCAATTTTGATATTTGCATTCTTGTATATTGGTTTGAATTCATTGAATATGCTCTAATAAAGTTGCAATAATAACTTTTATCTCTATATGCATTTCTGAACACTTTAGGTTTCTGTTTGCTATTTTTTGCTTTACTGTATATTAGGGATGTGCAATCGTTTTTCCTGAATTAGGCAATTTCAACGAAACTCCCATTAGTGCGCACTAACGTGGCAGAGTTAGTGCGCACTAACCCAAAAATTGGGGCCCCCGAAAAAAACCCTTGAACGCAGGAAAAACGAAATTCCTGTGTTTGTGTGTGTGTGTGTGTGTGGGGGGGGGGGGGGGGTGCCGAAACGAAGCCCGACAGGATATACCAACCTGAAGCAGATATATATCCACTCCTCCAGTGGATCTAAGATTGCAAACTGATCTTACATTGTTTAAAAAAGCTCTTAAAACCTGGTTATTTCAGCAGGCATACAAAGAAGGCGTGGGCTAATAACAAACCATTTTTATGTTACTTATCACAATTTCTTAAAGGCTATTTTATTTATACCTGCACATTTTATTATTTTATTATATACTCTTTGACTATGATTTGCTTACCACGTTTTACACTATTTTTATAGATTGAATTATTAATTGTTCTTATAACGATAAATACTATGCTTTTATGTTTTCCTATTGTCTTCTTATGATAAATCTTCCAGGCAACCTGCTGCTCGGCAGCAATCATGGTCTCAGTTCTTTCGTGGCGGCAGATTCAGGAAGTCTGGGCTCTCGCCATACACAGGCGGAGGTAAATCCTCTCAATGAAATGGACATGGTCCATTCTTCCATTCCGCTGGTAGGAGGCAGACTGTCTCAGTTTTATGAGGAATGGACCAAGTTAGCTTCAGACCCATGGCTCCTCGTAGTGATAAGACAAGGCTATGCCTTAGAATTCGCTCTGCGACTTTGAGATCGCTTCCTAATCTCCTCTTGTTTCTAATTTATTAACGATGGACGTTGATGTCTCCCAAAGAGTATATTATATGTCCAAATTCTTATTATTATTTCATTCATTTTATTGGATTATGCGCATCTTTCTTGAAATGGAAATGTTTGTAAACCGTTGTGATGGCTAGTCTAAGCAACGGTATATAAAAGTCTAATAAATAAATAAATATCTCTCTCTCTCTACATACATACATACATACCAGAGACAGAATAAGTTATTGAGTTAACTGATAATATCTCAATAATACTTACCTGATAAGAGTTCTCTATTAGCAGGTATCAGTACCAGACTGGGAATAATAAATCCTAAGTGGAAAGGTGATACAGGAAACAAAAGAGTTCTTTAATAGGATTTTCTACTGACTTACGTTATTTTCTTGGTAGACAAACTGTTACATGAACTGTTTTCTTTAAGTTTACATTCAATTTCTCTGAGTATTATACTTTCAAAGACCCCGCCTTCCCTCTCTACCCCTGGGAGACTGGTTGGGTGGGTTTCAGACCCAACAGGAAGGAGAGCAACATTTTCCTCTTTTTTGTGGACTTAGTGGCTCCCAGAGTAACACCAGATACCCCATATCCTAGTAGCCACCTTAGCCACCGTAGCGGGAGAGTCACTACTCAAAAGTAATGGGGCACATGAACTTAACTGTTATGGGTTTTTTTTTACAAATGATTATCAATTAATCTAAACTGCACACTTGTGATTCTCTGCCAACCAGTGTCAAATTAGTCAGCACAATACAACCATCCACTTGTAAGAATAGAAGGTGAGGTGGGAGAGAGGGACCCTAAGGCAGAAAGAACAAACTACAAGAAGTCTCCAGAAGCAAAGCCGCCATTTCTCTCTGGTGCCGCCACACGGAGGAGGACCTGGGGGCTGGACCTGTAAGAATCACGGAGGAAGGTAAGACGGTCAGTGGAGGTGGTGGTACAGGCCGGCATTTTAGCAATTCTGGGCGTGCTTGGGAAACCTGTGGAGGGCAGTGGGAGGAAAAGGCTGGAAGATCCATGTAAAAGGCACGGAGGCGAAGGGGAAGAGCACAAAGGCTGTTCAGTTGCACAAGGGTGATGAATACTTTTCTATCCAAAGCCGACTGGATGGGCCAATTTGTTCTTTTTCTGCCATCATTTACTGGGAGCCTGATATTCAAAAGACATCTGGGTGAGGAAGTTAGGCACCTACCACTAATTTCCAGCACTTGGCTGCTTTAAATTCTAATTTAGGTTTCAGTATTTTACCTGACTTGCTGAAGATAAGGCTCCTAAATGAGGCGCGGACCCACGGCAGCCAAATCAAGGCACCTAGCACTCTTTTATGTTGAAACTTTTTATTAAGAGCAATACAACCCATGTGTGCACCTGTTCCTTGTGTGTACAAGATAAACAGTAGAAAGCATTTCAAGGTTTTACAATCTTCTCCCTCTATTCAGCCACAATCGTCATAAAAACCATCATCTGTCCCTTCACTCAGACTCCATGAGCTTGCCCCGCTCCTAAACTCCGGCCCCCATTATCTCAAAGATAACAATGGAAGTAACAGACACCAATGCCAAGTTAGCCTAAAGGTAGTACGTGAGCTAGCAAGTAAGAATCGAGCTACGGGAGCATGGAGAGAGAGAGTTTGCATACATCCGTCTCAGGCAGCCAGGAAGGATCTCATTTGTAAAAGAAAAAAATAGATCTCGAAGCTAAACTCTCCATTTCCATCAGATTACGCCAGGGCCAAAAGGAAGGTGGGAACTCTTCTCTGCAGACCAACAGCATTGACGTCCTACCCAGTAGAAAGGCCTTTCTAGCAAAGAGCTTACCTTCCTTACCCTTATTGGTAAAAAAGAAATAACATTAAGAAGCATGACCTCTGCTGCCCACCCAAAATCCCACCCATATAGCCACTTACCGCGTGCCAGAAGGTCAGCATCCTAGGACATGACCAGAAGGCGGGCGCGAAGCGTCCAGGGATCTCGTGGCACGTCTCACAAATAGCTCAATGGGATGTGAGCTCTACAAAGAGATTTGTATTGCATCTCTCTTAAATCATATTCCCTCTTAATTCTTTCACTCACTTGAGGTGTTAATGGGAAGATTATCTCTCGAAGCCCCCTGGCCAATAATTTGTCACATTAATTTCCCATTTTCATGCTCATATCAATTTTTCTTTGCCAGGCCATATGAAGTTTTGAGAGTGTGATCTTTTCAGTCACGTCAGTTTGGAAAAAGTTGTCTAATTCAATTATCACGTTGGAGGAAACCTGGCACTCTTAAAAAATCAAGTTGTATGTAACTAAGTGCTAAGCTCGAAGTTCATAATTAAAGCTTCCTAAAAATAGTTTCACAAAGCAATATTCAATATGATTCAAAATTGTAAAAAGAGTGCAAATATCTACAGTGCAGAGATCTCAGATTGTCCTTTCCATTTCACAAAAAACTGGTGCCTGAAAGACCCAAAAGAGAGAGTGACAGAGTCAGAACCGCAACCAAACAGCTCTGTAAAGATGGGAAGGAATCGTACCCAACAGGAAGATGGTTCACTTTCAATCAACCAATCCACTAGCTGCTTCAGCACCCCAAAATGTTATCAGCAGTAATTCACGAAAAACATCACCAGACTATGCCTCCAGATAAGAGGACTGGCTAACCTTAAACCTGCCGGAGACGAGGATGAATACTTATTTAGATGGATAACCTGAAATGGTATTTTGGTAAATGCTACCAAACATATCTTCAACATGGCTAAAAGTATGCACACAAAAGATTCAAACTGGAAAGCTATAATAACAAAATATGGATACACAGAATAAAAAACACCTCAAACCACAGTATTACAAGAAAAGCTCAAACAATGAAAGCCACAAAAGAAACAGGGCTAGATTTTAAGACCTGAGCGCGGGCTACCCGGCACACACATGTATGCCTGATTTTATAACTTGCACACGCCGTCGCCCGCGGGCTTCCCCCATTCCCTCCCCCAACCTAAATTTCCCACCCCTTCCCCTAACCTTTCCCTCCCCCCCAGCCCTACTCTAATCCCCCCAAATTTTTATCAACCCTTTTGCTCCTGTCTGGAGGCAGGTGCAGGTTGCGTGTGCCGGCAGCCTGCAGCCACGCGATCCTCCGACACGGCAGCCAATGGCCACTGTGTCAGAGACCTCTGGCCCCGCCCCACCCCGGACTGCCCCTTTTTGCAAGCCCCGGGACTTAGACTCGTCCTGGGGCTTTACGCGTGTCGCCGTGCCTTTATAAAGCTATTAAAATCCTGCCCATTATGCACATCGCTAATAAGCAGCCTAAACAGCAGGCTGCACGTCACCCCATAAAAACAGCCCCCTGTCTGTATCAGCATTCAATCAGCTGGAGCTAAAGAATTAAGTAAGAAGATCCATCGCTGTTCAGCTAGTGAAGCGGAAGAAAGGATTGCCAAAGAGGTAAAGAGAGGTGACAAAACATTTTTCAGATACATCAGTGAAAGGAGAAAAGTTCAGAGTGGTAAAGTGAAATTGAAAGGTGAAAAGGATCAATGTGTGGAGAGAGACAAAGAAATGGCAGAAATATTAAACGAATACTTCAGTTCTGTGTTCACTAAAGAGGACCCTGGAGAAGGACCGTCACGCAGGAGGAAATGTGGAAAAGAGGATTTGCATTCAGACAACATCCAACAAAGCAGTCTGGGTGAACAAGCATCGGGGTAACTTGCTTGATGCAGCGGTTACTACCCTTAGCCATTAAGTCTTATGCTCACCTTTGATGCAACTCTAACATTACTCTCTGCATCAATGGCAGGGGGTGGCAGGAAATGTGAATAAAACAGTTACCAACAAGGGCCCAAGGGTCCTGAACTTGGTGGTCGCTGAAACAGATAAGTGTGGGAGCTTGCTGGGCAGACTGGATGGGCCGATTGGTCTTTTTCTGCTGTCATTTCTATGTTTCTATGACAATGCAAAATCCCACTCACTGCCACATTGGATGATCTGGATTTTATCGATTACAAAAAACCTGAGCTTATGCAGGGAATGAGAAAACTCTGCCCAGTGATTTACAAGGGCAGCCTCTGATTGCTGATGGCGACTTGGAACGACACTGTTCTATTATTCTAGCATGGACAGTCCTCATCGCACCAACATTAATCTTATTGCATGGATATTTATTTATTTATTACTTTTCTATACCGACATTCAAGTGAATATCACATCAGTTTACAATGAACGGGGGTAACCAATAACTTTAGGAAATAAGAAATTACATGTAACGAAAGGGAGCTAGAACTGAGGGGAGAAAGGGCTGGAGTAGCAAAGTCAGCTGCATGCGAGGAAAGGTAACAAAATAGAATGTTAACACTTGTTTACACTAGAAATAACCATTATTTACAATATATACAGTATGTACAGACTGCAGGGGAGGAGGGAGCTAAGATGTAGCCAAAGTTAAATGAAGGCCTGATAGAAGAGCCAAGTTTTAAGGTTTTGTTTAAAGGTTTGGGTACAGTGTTCTTGGCGTAGGTAGGGGGGCAAAGAATTCCAGAGGGTTGGTCCAGCGATGGACAGGGCCCGTTCTTTATTGGCTATGTGATGGGTGAGTTTGGGGGGAGGAGTGTAGAGGGTTCCTTTATAAGCTGTTCTCGTGGGTCTGTTAGATACGAGATAGTGTAGGGAGTTATCCAGCCATTGGATGTTTTGGTTATGAAGGGTTTTGTGGATGATGGTGAGACTCTTGTGGAGGATTCTAAAGCATATTGGGAGCCAGTGGAGGTCCTTGAGTATGGGGTTTATGTGATCTCTTCTGCGTGCATTGGTGAGGATTCTGGCTGCTGCGTTTTGGAGCATTTGGAGTGGTTTGATTGAGTTGGCTGGGAGGCCTAGGAGGAGGGTGTTGCAGTAGTCGATTTTGGAGAAAAGTAAGGCTTGGAGGACTGTGTGGAAGTCATAGGGATGGAGAAGGGGGTCTTAATTTTTTTAGTATGTGGAGTTTGTGGAAACAGTCTTTAGTGGTGTGGTTAACAAATTTTTTTAGGTTAAGATGGTTATCTAAAGTTACTCCAAGGTCTCTGACATGTTGAACCTTCATTGCAGGCAAATCGGGTTGTGGACGGTTATGGAGGTTTGGTGAGATGATGAGGAGTTCCGTTTTGGTAGTATTGAGGGCAAGATTGAGGTTAGTGAGGAGGCGGTTGATTGAGGAGAGGCAATTATCCCAGATCTTGAGGGATTTAGGGATGGATTCTGTAACGGGAATGACGATTGGACATCGTCCACATAGATATAATGGGTAAGGCAATTGGCAAAGGGGAAGGAGGTAGATATTGAATAGTGTGGGGGAGAGGGAGGAGCCTTGGGGGACTCCTCATGTAAGGTTTATGAGGTTCGATTCATTGTTTCCAATTCTAACTTTATAGTTTCTATTGTGGAGGTAGGATTTAAACCAGCTCCAGGCTGTTCCTGTGATGCCGATTTCTGAAAGTCTATCTAGTAGGATATTGTGGTTGATGGTGTCGAATGCTGATGAGATGTCAAGTACAGCAAGGATGAAAGATTGGCCTTTGTCTAATTCTTTAAGGAGGGTGTCAGTGAGTGAAATAAGTAGTGTTTCGGTGTTGAAGAATTTACGGAAGCCAAATTGGGAAGGGAATAGGAGGTTGTTTTTTTCCAGATGATCCATGAGTTGGAGGTTCTCTACTCTTTCCATAAGTTTTGCTACAAAAGGGAGGTTGGAGATTGGCCTAAAATTAGCTGGGTTTGAGGGGTCGAGGTTGGGTTTCTTCAGAATGGGCTTGAGGGTGGCTTGCTTGAGAGTATCAGGAACGTATCCTTGGGTGAGGGAGCAATTGATGATATTTGCTAGGGGACGGGATATTATATCAGGGATGGTTAATAGAGATTTTGTGGGGATAGTGTCGGAGGGGTGTGAGGCAGGCTTCATTTTCTTAAGGAGGGTTTCAATTTCGGAGGGGGCAGTGGTTTCAAAGGAGTCAAGAGTGTATTCAGGAGTGCCTATGCGGGTTGTGGTGGTGATGTTGAGGTGTGAAGATAGTGGCGTGAACCTTAAGAGCAGCCTGGTGATTTTGTCCTGGAAAAAGAGGGCTAATTCGTCGCATTTGCTTTTGGCTTCGTAATCGGGTATGGGAGGGGGGGCTGTCTTAGTGAGATTGGAGACTAATGCAAAGAGGGCTTTTGCGTTGAACTGAAAATTATGGATTTAATATAACATGGATATAATATTACATGGATGACAAATAATGAATCGCAGGTGGAAAAGAACCCCAAATTAAATTTTCTGCCCAAGAATGGGGGCCCAGACTCCATCATCTCAATAACAGTGTCCATCTTTGTAAGGTCCAAGTAATGGATAACTGTCCCTGTTTCAGTCAAGGCAGAGCTGCATTTACCAAATGATCTTTAAGATTGTACGGTCTCTGAACAGCAACATAGGAGGTTTCTGAAATTGCTCATATTCATTCAAAATTAGCCAATATCTGCAAAGACTCCGGCTGATTAGCAGTTCGCTTGTCAAAATGGAAATACACAAATAGACCTTAAACAATTCTTCTCAGGTTTCCTTTCCAGAATTGACAGGGAGGACTCTTTTGTAAGCTTTTTGACTAAGAGACCATAGGTGACAGCTCTGAGGGTGGTTGAGGACCCCCAGCATTGTCTCCTGACTCCTGTAGATCAGGAGCTGAGAGCTCCAGGCCCCATGGCTCCGCCCCCCCCCTACAGATCATTGGCTGGTTGTGGAATGTTTGACCAATAGGCTTCAGGGGAGGGCAGGCAAGAAGTGCCTGTTTCCTCTGATACTGTTTCTGCCTCCCCCTGCAGCCTATTGGCTGACTGTAGAATGTCTGGCCAATGGGCTGCAGGGGAGGGCGGCACTTCTCTCTCCCAGCTACTGCTCCTTCCTCCCCCTTCTGGTAATTGGCTTGCTGTGGAGTATCTGACTAATTGACTACAGGGAAATCAGAGTGCAGCAGCATTTCCTGTGGTATAGCAAAGGTGCAGAGGACTGCTGATAGGACAGAGGAGCTATAAGGATGATGAGAGAAGGGCTGAGAGAACTGCTGGGAGATGGCTGGGAGAGAGATTAATGCTGTGAGGATCTGGGAGGAGAGTAGACACAAACAGTGAGGCCAGAAAGGGCTGAGAGAGGGGACATGGACTGTGAAAAGGGGAAAGCAGCTGAGAGAAAGGAAAACAGGATGCAAGCTAGGGGAGAGGACATGGGATGTGAAGAAGAGCATGGGTGAGCAGTTAGGTGAAGAGAACCTAAGAGGAAGAGACTGGTGAAGAGGACTTGAAAAGGAGCTGTGTGCATAGAGAGGAGAGGGGCTGCTAGGGGAGGTAAACGAAGAGAAGGGATCATGGTGAAGGGAAAAGGTAAGACGAGGTGAGGAAAGAGATGGAAGTGGCAGGAGGGGGTGAGATTAGATATTGCGAGCATAGGATGCAGTTTCTTGCTTGACAGAAAGTGAGCCCTTGGATGAAGGCACAACCTCAGGCGAGACTCCAAGGTAGGAGAGCATATCCAGGTATGGGCTGGACTTGGAACATAGCTTGGATTTGGAACGTAGCTTGGACTTTGAATGTAGCTCTCAGGCCTCTGCTGAACCTGCACACACAGAGTGAGACTCAACAACGCAATGCTGGGCCCTGGGGTAGCCCTCCAGCCTCTCGATAGCCCTTTTGGATCTGCTGCTTGGGAGCAACTTGTATGTCAGGACAGATGAAGGCTGAGGACAAGACATGGAACATGGACAGAGGCACTGGAGATGTGGAACATGGATGAAGGCTCAGGTTCAGGTTTGAGGTCAGCTTCAATGGGCACTGTGCTGCAGCGCACCCTTCACAGCCCGAGGGCTAGTCATGGACCATGCTGTCCCATTGCGTGCCCTACACAACCCGCCACGATTTGGTTGCGGACCACGCCGGGAGCGGGCCAGGCTCTGGACTAAGAGACAGACATGGACAAGAGCCAGGATATCCCTTGGAATGAGGAACATGGCTTGGAATGAGGAACAAGGTGATCCACTGGTTGGACAAGCTCCACGAGACTAGAACTAGGAACATGACTAGGAACTTGGAACTTGACTTGGAACTTGGAACTCTAAAACATGGATGGACTCTGAGGACCTGACCCAGCAATGATGGTCCTGGAGACAGGCCTTGTGCCAGGAGGCACCCTACACAACCCTCCATGGGCTGGTCACAGACCATGATGCTGGCACACCTGGAGGAAGGATGAGAGAGGAGCTGAAAGGCAGAACTTGGGAACGAGGATTGGAACATCAGAACTTGACAGAAGACTTGGACAAGACAAAGACTCAGGAGACTTGGACGAGGTAAAGACTCAGAAGACTAAGATGAGGAACTGAGGAGAGACCAGGAACATGGACGTAGAACGTAGAGGAGTTCCCACAAAGAACAAGGAACAGAAGGCCCTGAAGAAGTGAAAAGTCCGGGATTGAAGAGATGACACAGGAACTCCAGGAGCAAGGCAACTCCACTCCTTGCAAAGGCAAAGCTGAACCGTCAGGGAAGCCTTTTTAAGGTGCTGAAGACAAGATGAGGCGTTGATGTTATCAAAAAGGGCCATGGGACTTTTCCCACCAGGGGCCTTTTAAATTCTGAGTAGAGACACGCGTGCGCCTAGGGAGGCACCGCGCAGAATGGAACATTGGCGTCGGTGAACCAAGCCGCAAGGATGAAGGCAGCGCCAGCAGCTCCTCACCATGAAGAGAAGGCAGTTTCAGCAGCTACTGTCCAGTGCTGCAGGAAGCAGGGTGGAGGAGTCAGCGCCGCAGCGTCGGGGCCCCTTCCAAGCTGCACAGAGGAAGGAGAAGCAGCAGCTCCCTGCCGCATGGCAACACTTGAGCCGTGTCTTCACCGGTGGTGTCAGCATCGGGGAGGTGAGTGAGCCACTCGCGGGCCCCCGTGGGCGGCAAACGCAACACTAGAAGGACGTGAGAGAAGATAATGAGCTGTGGATAGAGAGAGATACTCGTGGACAAAAGAATAACAAATGTGAGAGGAAGACCAGAAAACAAGCTTTAAAAGAAGGAGGAAGGAGGAGGCAGAGACGAAACCAAGAACAAGCAGAGACCGAGGATAGATGCAGACACAAAGGTTGGAAAACTCTTGGAAGTTTGGTGAAGATTTCTGTGCAGGCTGAGCAGGATCAAGGGTGGAGGGCGGGTGATTTCTGCCCTCTTGGTCCAGCCCTGCAGTCAGTAGGGCACATAACGTGATTTTACTGGAAGGATTGGGCGAGAAGAAGGAGCTTGCAAGGGCATGCGAATATCATAGGCTCAAAATCTCTCTCTTAAAAACCGGCAGCTCCAGCATTCAGAGAGACTGCAGTCAGGACGTCAGTGGAGTGAGAGCTGAGGTGAGCAGTACTTCCAGGGCCGGAGCTAAGAGAGCCGTGCCTATGCCCCAGCACGTAGGCCTAGTGCAAGCCTGCATGTTTGATGCCTTCAAGGTTTGCTGCCCTGCGCAGTTGCCTGTGCCTAAATCTGGGCCTGACTGTCCCCCTCATTCACAGAAGTAAATAAATAAAGCCTTCCCCTGTTCTCTCCCACAGGAGACAGCAGTTACCTCTGGGGTTTCCAAGCTGAGGGCAGGAAGCATCACATGCAGTTGTCTTGCACGTTCGTCTGATCCGATCGTAAGCTCTACTGAGCAGGCACTGTCTTTCCTGTACAGCACTGCGTATGTCCGGAGCGCTATAGAAATGTTGAATAATAATAGCATTCAGATTTGTTTACACCTTTGTAATGTGAAGCCATAAATGGCCTCTTTGTCAGCAAATGTTTCTAATACATTGTAACCCGCTTTGAGAGAATCTCATATGGAAAAAGGCAGCAAATAAATCCAAGTAATAATTAAATATAGACAGAACTGCTGTGAGGGTTAGGGATGATTTTCAGCCTCTTTCTCATTGCTGGACCCTCAAAATCAGAGCAGCAGGACTTACACCTCCTATTGTGATATCTCGATTTGAGCCCCTGTTTTGTGTTTTTCGCCAAAATGTGAAGGAGTCCTACTCAGTCCCATGACAAAGTCTTCATTACTGGTACATGGGATGGATTGGAGGTGAAATTCTTCTAAGCACAAAGGAAGAGCAGGATCTGGGGGTGATTGTATCTGGTGATCTTAAAGAGGCCAAACAGCTGGATAAAGCGATGGTAAAAGCCAGAAAGCTGCTTGGCTGCACAGGGAGAGGAATGGTCAGCAGAAGAAGGGAGGTGACACTGCCCCTGTATAGGACCCTGGTGAGACCTCACTGGGATACTGAGTACAGTTCTGGGGACCCCACCTTCAGAAGGATAGAAACAGGATGGAGTCGCTCCAGAGGGAGGCTGCTAACATGGGCAGTGGGCTTCATTCATTGACTTAAACATCTAAATAGATCTTAAAAGATCTAAAGGGGGGATAGGATGGAGACATTTAAATATCTGAAAGGTTTCCGTGCATGGGATGTGAGCCTCTTTCAGTGGATAGGAGGCTCGTGATGAGGGTGAAAAGTTTCCGTACATGGGACATGAGCCTCTTCAGTGGATAGGAGGCTCGTGATGAGGGTGCAAGGTTTCCGTGCATGGGACGTGAGCCTCTTTCAGTGGATAGGAGGCTCGTGAGGAGGGTGAAAAGTTTCCGTGCATGGGACATGAGCCTCTTCAGTGGATAGGAGGCTCGTGATGAGGGTGCAAGGTTTCCGTGCATGGGACGTGAGCCTCTTCAGTGGATAGGAGGCTCGTGATGAGGGTGCAAGGTTTCCGTGCATGGGACGTGAGCCTCTTCAGTGGATAGGAGGCTCGTGATGAGGGTGCAAGGTTTCCGTGCATGGGACGTGAGCCTCTTTCAGTGGATAGGAGGCTCGTGATGAGGGTGCAAGGTTTCCGTGCATGGGACGTGAGCCTCTTTCAGTGGATAGGAGGCTCGTGATGAGGGTGAAAAGTTTCCGTGCATGGGACATGAGCCTCTTCAGTGGATAGGAGGCTCGTGATGAGGGTGCAAGGTTTCCGTGCATGGGACGTGAGCCTCTTT
This sequence comes from Rhinatrema bivittatum, assembly GCF_901001135.1. Taxonomy (NCBI): domain Eukaryota; kingdom Metazoa; phylum Chordata; class Amphibia; order Gymnophiona; family Rhinatrematidae; genus Rhinatrema; species Rhinatrema bivittatum. Next base: position 8,748,159 of record NC_042617.1, on the reverse strand, counting down.
CAGTGGATAGGAGGCTCGTGAGGAGGGTGAAAGGTTTCCGTGCATGGGACATGAGCCTCTTCAGTGGATAGGAGGCTCGTGATGAGGGTGCAAGGTTTCCGTGCATGGGACGTGAGCCTCTTCAGTGGATAGGAGGCTCGTGATGAGGGTGCAAGGTTTCCGTGCATGGGACGTGAGCCTCTTCAGTGGATAGGAGGCTCGTGATGAGGGTGCAAGGTTTCCGTGCATGGGACGTGAGCCTCTTCAGTGGATAGGAGGCTCGTGATGAGGGTGCAAGGTTTCCGTGCATGGGACGTGAGCCTCTTTCAGTGGATAGGAGGCTCGTGAGGAGGGTGAAAAGTTTCCGTGCATGGGACATGAGCCTCTTCAGTGGATAGGAGGCTCGTGATGAGGGTGCAAGGTTTCCGTGCATGGGACGTGAGCCTCTTCAGTGGATAGGAGGCTCGTGATGAGGGTGCAAGGTTTCCGTGCATGGGGCGTGAGCCTCTTCAGTGGATAGGAGGCTCGTGATGAGGGTGCAAGGTTTCCGTGCATGGGACGTGAGCCTCTTTCAGTGGATAGGAGGCTCGTGATGAGGGTGCAAGGTTTCCGTGCATGGGACGTGAGCCTCTTTCAGTGGATAGGAGGCTCGTGAGGAGGGTGAAAAGTTTCCGTGCATGGGACATGAGCCTCTTCAGTGGATAGGAGGCTCGTGATGAGGGTGCAAGGTTTCCGTGCATGGGACGTGAGCCTCTTTCAGTGGATAGGAGGCTCGTGAGGAGGGTGAAAAGTTTCCGTGCATGGGACATGAGCCTCTTCAGTGGATAGGAGGCTCGTGATGAGGGTGCAAGGTTTCCGTGCATGGGACGTGGGCCTCTTCAGGGGATAGGAGGCTCGTGATGAGGGTGCAAGGTTTCCGTGCATGGGACGTGAGCCTCTTCAGTGGATAGGAGGCTCGTGATGAGGGTGCAAGGTTTCCGTGCATGGGACGTGAGCCTCTTCAGTGGATAGGAGGCTCGTGATGAGGGTGCAAGGTTTCCGTGCATGGGACGTGAGCCTCTTTCAGTGGATAGGAGGCTCGTGAGGAGGGTGAAAAGTTTCCGTGCATGGGACATGAGCCTCTTCAGTGGATAGGAGGCTCGTGATGAGGATGCAAGGTTTCCGTGCATGGGACGTGAGCCTCTTCAGTGGATAGGAGGCTCGTGATGAGGGTGCAAGGTTTCCGTGCATGGGACGTGAGCCTCTTCAGTGGATAGGAGGCTTGTGATGAGGGTGCAAGGTTTCCGTGCATGGGACGTGAGCCTCTTCAGTGGATAGGAGGCTCGTGATGAGGGTGCAAGGTTTCCGTGCATGGGACGTGAGCCTCTTTCAGTGGATAGGAGGCTCGTGAGGAGGGTGAAAAGTTTCCGTGCATGGGACATGAGCCTCTTCAGTGGATAGGAGGCTCGTGATGAGGGTGCAAGGTTTCCGTGCATGGGACGTGAGCCTCTTCAGTGGATAGGAGGCTCGTGATGAGGGTGCAAGGTTTCCGTGCATGGGATGTGAGCCTCTTTCAGTGGATAGGAGGCTCGTGAGGAGGGTGAAAAGTTTCCGTGCATGGGACATGAGCCTCTTCAGTGGATAGGAGGCTCGTGATGAGGGTGCAAGGTTTCCGTGCATGGGACGTGAGCCTCTTTCAGTGGATAGGAGGCTCGTGATGAGAGTGCAAGGTTTCCGTGCATGGGACGTGAGCCTCTTTCAGTGGATAGGAGGCTCGTGATGAGGGTGCAAGGTTTCCGTGCATGGGACGTGAGCCTCTTCAGTGGATAGGAGGCTTGTGATGAGGGTGCAAGGTTTCCGTGCATGGGACGTGAGCCTCTTTCAGTGGATAGGAGGCTCGTGATGAGGGTGCAAGGTTTCTGTGCATGGGACGTGAGCCTCTTCAGTGAATAGGAGGCTCGTGAGGAGGGTGAAAAGTTTCCGTGCATGGGACATGAGCCTCTTCAGTGGATAGGAGGCTCGTGATGAGGGTGCAAGGTTTCCGTGCATGGGACGTGAGCCTCTTCAGTGGATAGGAGGCTCGTGATGAGGGTGCAAGGTTTCCGTGCATGGGACGTGAGCCTCTTTCAGTGGATAGGAGGCTTGTGATGAGGGTGCAAGGTTTCCGTGCATGGGACGTGAGCCTCTTTCAGTGGATAGGAGGCTCGTGATGAGGGTGCAAGGTTTCCGTGCATGGGACGTGAGCCTCTTTCAGTGGACAGGAGGCTCGTGATGAGGGTGAAAGGTGAGTAGGACGTAGGAAATATTCCTTTACAGAGAGGGAGGTGGACGCGTGAAACAAACGCTGGATCTGAATACAAGAAGGCCTGGGATACATTCAGGGGATCTCCGAGGGAGGGATGGGAATTACAATGCTAAATTAATTGGACGGATGTGCAGACTGGATGGGCCGCAGGGTCTTTTCCTGCCCTCGTTTATGTTTCTAGGTCACAAGGCGTGACAGTGGGATTTGCTGGGTTGACAATGATTGCAGTTTGACTGTTCTGTCACAAACCTCTGTCTATAAACTCGATTAGCACAATATCTTTTGTCTACAGGAAGGCACAAATGCAAACACCTGACTGCGTTTATTATCTGGACCCTCTTTCTTTCTGTAAGAGATTTCCGGAAGTAAACTAAATCCAGTTTGGAGCCTGAGCTGCCTGCTCCTTCTGCTATAGGGAGCATTGCTCACTCTCCTTTCAGTGTGAGGATCGCTCTCCATAGCTGGAGTGTGCAATTCATTATTTAGGGGGGAAATGGATTCTTGCAGAATAAAATCTCAGCGGCCCAGGGAATGGTTCCTGTACGAACCCCTCTCCCTCTGCTGAGCTGCCATCTCCTGCTGCCCCTGCATGCGGGCATGGGTGGCAGGCAGAGCGCTCAGCTCCTTGTGGCTTCTGGTGGGAGATCTGGGCCTCAGCCTGCTGCAGCCGTGGGGCTCCTGCCTGTGGGAGTCAGAGGAAACCTGGCAAACTCCTGTTGTTTACTCCGTCAAATACGATTGCAGCAGCCTTCCCGTATTTCCAAACTTGTAAAAGTGACTTTTTAAAAGTCCAGTGCCAATTCCACCCGCCCTGGTCCCCCCAAGAGATAGCAGCGGTCTCATTTAGAAAAGCGCGATGGTCGCTCCTGTCAGCCCGAATCCCTCTTCTGTCTGCCTCTGAGCCTGCTGGGTCAGATTTTACTTCTCGCTTCTTCAGGCCAGCCAAAGATTTCAGAGGCAGCGACCTCCAGGGTCAGAAGTCCCCATTGGGCTTCCCTTATCTGCAGCCTGTGCAATACTTCCTGGTGCTCTGTGCCCAGGCAGGGCTTCCATGTAGCAGCTCTGCCAGCTGTGCCAGGCAGGTGTAGCCAGCAGCCCGTGCACCTACATGCAAGCCTCCGAAATCCTGCACAGCTTCCAGGGAAGGGCAGGTGATTTGCCTAGAGGAAGTGACTGCTGATTTGCATAGAGGAAGAGCCAGGCCTTTTGCTGATAAAAACTGTGCTTCTCCCCCTGGATAATCCCTGCCGCCCTGCCCTTTCTGCCCCAGGAGGAGAGAGCTTCCAGGGCTGGGGGGATAGGGGAATAATCTGAGGATTTAGGATGTGTTAGCAGACACGCAGCGGGGTTCAGCCAGCACGAGTATGGGACTTGGGAGCAGTAACCCAAGTGTCAGAGCTTCAACCTTGGCTCCCTTCTCTCATCTCTTCCCTTAAAGTGCAGGCCTGCAGATTAACAGACAGACACAAATAATGCAAGCTGAGAACTTTTCAATGCATTAACTTAATGCATTTTTGGCCCTGTGTCCCCTGCGAATGGCTTAGAGAAATTCCGGGAGGGGAGCCCTTGTGCCATACGCAGCGAGAGGGCTGAAAGCTGCCAGGAACGGGTGCCATGTTGCATTACCCAGCAAGCCACGCAGATATGGTGCCAGGACCACATCTCCAACACCCTCTCTTTCCAAGCTTCCCTGAGCATGGGGGAAGAGGAATCTGCTAAAGGTCTGGAATACAGCACCGATGAGCACTTAAGTGTGAACAGCAGCAATAATCACGCTGGAAGCATCGGATGCTGGTGCGGTTCTTGTGTTGCAGTCTCCGTTCTTCTTACATTTGTGACTCTGGTTTCCATTACAGCAGTTTGGGTCATAAAACCAATTCCACGTGTATTTGTTGTTTCTTCTCCTTCCTTTGGTTTAGGGCAGCTGGTAACTTCCCTCCCATTAAGTCTCTGCTCCAGTTTAGATGTTCCAGTTCTCCCAGCACTCCTGTGGCTCTTCTTCCTTGTTCTCCTTACCATTCATGGTACCTGATGGGCACCTGTACTTCTCCTCTTCTGCTGTCTCCTTTGAGGTGAAAGGTGAACCTCAGTGGGGATGCGGGAAGCTTCCTTCTCCCCCTCCTCTGGCTGCTGCTGATCCTTCAGTCCTCGCTCAGTGAAAGGGATTCCTCCTTTGGAGATGAACTGAAAACCCCGAGTTCCTGAGGAATAGGACACTCGGTAAAAGCAAAAATATGAGATAAGGAGGGTGGGGAAAACTGCCCCCTCAAGAGAAAAGAAAGTTTCCAAAAAGACTGCATGAAGGCTCCGGGTCTCCCCTCTGAACCCAGGCCTCAGGCCTAGAGACCCCAAGGTGATCTTCCTTAAGAATAAACAAAAGCCGGGAGCAGCCCTGGAAGATCGAACTCCTGATTCCACACAATAAAATGGTGGCTAAGGTTTTTATAATCTGGGAGTGCACCATTTCCCATCTGCCACAGGGGGGAGCTACAAACCCACACTCACCAGTCTCTGTTCCCCCATTGGTAATGGGAGTGGTAATCAGCCACAAGGTGGCGCCAATCTATAAATTAAACCTCTGCTACGGCCTTCACAAGCAGGGCTTGGGGAATGAGAAGCTCCAGAGCAAGATGCAGCGGCCTCCCAGCAGGGACCAGAGAGGGTCACCTTGCCCCTGCCTCCCCAGCAGCCAACGACCCTTCTAAAGGTCCAGGAATGGCCTCGTCCTTCTACGAAATTATCTCCTCTCACCCTTCGTCCTCCCCTCTCTCTCCTCTGGGGACCTCTTCTCCCTCCATGCGGGTCATAGTAACAGAGTGGCCTGCAGCGGCTCAGCTCTTCCTGTCCACCCCGGTAAAGATTTATCCCAGGGTCCAGCCAGAAAGCGAGACTGCTTGCAAAATATCCTTCCTTGCCTTCCTCCCTCTTCAGCACATGAACACGCAAACCCTATTCAGGGGCTGCTGTAATAAATGCCACTTTACGATCAGAGCGAATATTTAGCAGGGGTTTTAGTTTACTCAGGGGCAGCGGGATGCAAGAAGCTAATGCCGGGCAGATAGATAGAGCAGGACCGGAGTATAAAAGAGCCCGATAGACAGAAGGAATGTGCTAAAAACCTGAGCTACGCTGAAGATGCGAATGCAAAAGCGCTGTCTGCCGACAGGCACAGCTGGAAGGAGCCCGAACTCGAACCCAAGATAAAGACCAAGCTATTTGTCACTCCTGGCCCAGGAGTGGCTCCGACCTGTGTTAGCGTCTCTGATCCAATCTCATCCCTCCTCCTCTTCACCTCCTGCTCCGGACCCTGGTCCTGCTCCGCTCAGGGCACCACTCCCGCACCGAGCCCCCGATCTCCTGCGGCAGTTCCCTGGCTAATTTCCATTCATTTGCATATTTTTCCATCATTTTCCATTCATTTGCATATTTTTAACCTCATAAGAATGGTAATTGTCTGACCTTCTTGTGCTCATGTAATTTGTTATTTTATTAGTGATTGGGGGAGGAAGGAGAGGGAGGGATCCGGGAATGGGAAGCGAGGAGATGTCAGAAGAGGGAAAGGAAGAAGGGATCTCAGGCAGGAGGGGTAGAGGGATAAGGGATGGAGGAGAGGAAGGGGGATTCAGGGAGGATAAGGAAAGGGAATGAGAGGGAGGAAGGAGCAGGCATGGGGAAGAGGAGAGAGGATTAGGGACGAGGTAGAAGGAGGGGATAAGAGAGGGGGAAGGGGGATCGCAGGTGGGAGGGGGGGAGCTCCAGCCCTCCTCCCTCAGTCTCCCATCCCCCCTTCCCACCTCCTCTGGCACTCAGAGCCAGAGGAGGTGGGAGGGGCCATTAGCACAGCTGGATTTGGGGGAGATTTGGAAGGAGCACGCACTTATTCACCGGGTAGACTCGGGGACAGCGGCACGAGATGCATCCACTGTTTGGGATCCTCCCGGCTGCTTGGGGCCTGCATCGGAGGCTTTCAGAGGAGGAGGAGGGGACTTAGTCGCTTAACTTATGCAGCTAATTCTAATCCAGCTGCAGGGCCGTCCTAATATTAGCCAATTAGACATAACCGGCTAACTTTCGGGCCGATACAGTAAAAGTCGCGGGAGAGCGGGCAAATGCCCGCTCTCCCAATGTCAGGAAGTATTTCTTCACGGAGAGGGTGGTGGATGCCTGGAATGCCTTTCCGGAGGAAGTGGTGAAGACCAGAACTGTGAAGGACTTCAAAGGGGCGTGGGATAAACATTGTGGATCCATCAAGTCTAGAGGATGTGAATGAAGAGTGAGTGCCTCGCGGGAATGACGGCTACTACCTGGAGATAATACCCTTATTCAATAAACATACACACGGTTAATGAGACTCCAACATTGCTCTAAGTTTCAACGGCAAGAGGAAATGTGGAAAAAAGAATTTCCATTCACAAAAAAAGCGGGGAGAAGCTTGCTTGTTACGGAAGTTCCTACCCCAAACCTAATAAGCCTGATACTTCACTTTCAATGCATATCCAGCATAGCTCTCTGCTTCAATGGCAGGGGGAATGAAGAAAAGTGGATCTATATACAGACAACAACCAGCAAGGACTGCATTACATAGTCTGGGTAAACAAATAAGCATGGGTGTAGCTTGCTTATTGAGGCGGTTACTATCCCTAACTAATTAAGCTTGATATTTCACTTGGATGCAGCTCCAACACTGCTCTCTACATTAATGGCGGGGTGGAAGTGAACCAAAAGGTTACTAAGAGCCAAGAAAAACAGATAAGTATGAGAAAAAAAAAGAGTGCGAAAGCTTGTTGGGCATACTGGATGGGCCGTTTGGTCTTCTTCTGCTGTCATTTCTATGTTTCTATGTAAGTCCCTCCTATCTGTGCCCTTCTCCTCTACCACCCTGATTCCCTGCTACAAGAGCCTTCACTCTGCAGCTCCTCACTAACTCTCCTCTCTTATCTCTCTCTATACCCTTCTCCTGCACTCCTCTCATCAGACAAATCACTCCTATCTGTGCCCTTCTCCTCTACCTCCATTTCCTGTCACCGTGCTTTCCACCTGGCTGTGCCGTGTGCTTGGAATAGACTTCCTGAGCTGGTGCGTCATGTCTCTCTCTTACCTTGTTTAAATCCCATCTAAAAACCCACCTTTTGAGGCTGCTTTTAAATCTTAAGCCTGATGGTACCACAAACCCAGAGGCGAGTCCTAGGTTTCAGTACCATTGGTCTCACTCAGAAGAACATAACGAGTGTCATGCTGAGTCAGACCAAGGTCCATCGAGCCAAGCAACCTGTCTCTGACAGTGACCAATAGTTACGATTCTGCCTGCAACATAGTCCCCCCCATCATTAGAGGTCAGCAGCAAGCGTCTCTTACAGCCACTCTAGTTGCCTTCTCACTGATCCCATGAGGCAGCATCTCCAGTCCAAGTTAATCCATCCTGTTCATTCTCTCCTTGCCTCTTCATTGAGTCACCTTGCTTTCCTGCCTTGTGGCGTTCCTTGGTCTCCTGCCTTGCCTTGTGGCCTTTCAGGCCTGCCTTCCTTGTTCTGCAGCCTTCCATGTCTTTCTGCCTTGTTCTGTGGCCTTCCAAGGCTTCCTGCCTTGTTCAAAGACCCTACTGAGCCTCCCCATCCTTCCTTACGCCCTTCAGGTATTCTAGGTTCACCTAGACAGCCTTGTGCCTTTTTTGGGCCTTCTTGTTTATTGTTGCTTGTTCTAGTCCTGTCCTTGTGGCCTGTCCAGGCCTTGTCCTGTCTAGTCCTTGTTCCTGTTTCCAGTCTAGGCCTTGCCCTCACTTCAAGCACTTGCTTGCCTGCCTTCAGCCCCAGCATTGTCTTCTGCTCCAGGCCTTGTCTCCAGCCCCAGCCTTACCCGTGGTTCCAGTGTGAGTCTTGAGCCCTGCCTGGCCTCAGTACCAGCCGTGTCTCCAGCCCCCAGCCAGTGCTGTGCTCCAGCTAAGTTTGGCCGGCCACCAGAACCCAAGGGTTCAACCTGCAGGGGAGGTGGCTGGAACATGCAGAAGACCCAGTCCAGCCTTGACCCCAGAGTCTGGCCCTGCTCCGGTAGAGGTCCTCCCTGATCCCAGTTTGCCTGACTATGACACTAATTCAGGTGACAAGTAGCCAGCAGATCCCAAATGTTGATCTATTTTACTCCCAGGGATAAGTGCCGGCTTTCCCAAATCTGCTTGGCTAATAACTGTTGATGGACCTTTCTTTCAGGAACTCGTTAGTCCTCTTTTGAACCCTGTATCAGGCCAATGCAATAATCTGAAAATTAGGAAACTGTGTGCTGGTTTTCGAGCACAGTTTTAATGTCAGATACATTCTCTTTAACTCCTGATGCAGTAAGCTAATGCTATGCAAATGCAATGGGAGTTTTTAAAAAAAAGTGTGTTTCCTGTAAAATGTGCATGTGGCATAGGCCGAGCACATATTTTAACTCAGGAAGGGGATAAGGGGGAACCAGGGAAAAGGACCATGCAAGGAATTCAGAAATCGATAGCCGGATAAATTGCATTTATCTGGCTATCTCGCCTCAGCCACTTGGCCACTAAGTCAGTATTCATCTGGCTAAGTGACTGCGGAGTGGTGAAGACTTATTTTCAGGTCGAAACAGTAAAGTGTGCTCCGTCGGAGCGCACTGTCAGCCTGCTCAGGACGCATGTTTTCCCTTACCCCTTATTCAGAAAGGGGAGGAAAACACGCGGCCCACCCGCGGCACCTAATAGCGCCCTCAACATGCAAATGCATGTTGATGGCCCTATTAGGTATGCGCGCGGGATACAGTAAGTAAAATGTGCAGCCAAGCCGCACATTTTACTCTAAGAAATTAGCGCCGACCCAAAGGTTGGCGCTAATTTCTTCCGGCGCCAGGAAAGTGCACAGAAAAGCAGTAAAAACTGCTTTTCTGTGCACCCTCCGACTTAATATCATAGCGATATTAACTGGTGGACTTAATATCATAGCGATATTAAGTCGGAGGTCCCCAAAAGTAAAAAAAAGTAAAATAAATAAATAAATAAAATTTGAATTCGGCCCGCGGCTGTCGGGCCGAAAACCGGACGCTCAATTTTGCCGGCGTCCGGTTTCCGAGCCCGTGACTGTCAGCAGGCTCGAGAACCGACGCCGGCAAAATTGAGCGTCGGCTGTCAAACCCGCTGACAGCCGCCGCTCCTGACAAAAAGGAGGCGCTAGGGACGCGCTAGTGTCCCTAGCGCCTCCTTTTCCCCGTTTTTTCCCGCGTCACGTCATTTAAATACTGAATCGCCCGCACCGGCGAGGGGCCGGTGCGCGCGCCGGGAGAGCGGGCATTCGTCCGCTCTCCCGCGGTCTTACAGTATCGACCTGTTTATAAGATGTTTGTGCCTTCCCAGCAGCACTGGAAACTTAAATGCATCTCTGACGCAGGAGTTAAGTTTCCAGGGATAAGAAAATCTGGGTCAGGCCAGCGCACCTCTTGCATCAGGGAGCACTGCATTTGCATGGGATTTGTCAGGTGAAACTCCTTATTGCATCGCTGTAAGATTTACACTCACACAATGTGCGTTGAAATGCTGATAAAACTGTGCATCGGCCTGTGTGTTAGTCGCCTTCACCACGTCCTCCAGCAACAGATTCCACAGCTGGATTGTGCGCTGAGTGACAAATCACTTCCTATCATTTGTTTTAAATCTGCCGGTGGCTAATTTTATGGAGTGGAGTATTAAGAAATCAAGAGAAACGATACACAACAGTCAAAGAGGAAACAAACATAACACTAATAAAATCTCAGTTATCATCAAGACATTTATTTATTTGAGAATCTGGTGCCTACCCCTAAATCCGGGCCTGGCAGATGCTGTAATGGAAAGTGCTGGCGGGAAACGTGCCAGCCTCTGCCTTTCCACTCTGTGATCGTCCCACGGCGACCCAACAGCAACAAGCTTGCAATTTAAAAACAATCTCCATTCTTTTAAAACTAGAGCAGGCTCTGGCAGATGGACACCCGTGGATTCGGGATATCACCCCCAGGAAGCAGAGGGGGAGTGTGGAGGAACTCATGGGAAGGTTTGCACTCAGTAGCCTACCCTACAACAACAGGGTAGAAGAAGCGAGCAGGTCTCAGGGCTGGATTTAGGCACAGGTAACACAGGCAGGTGCCTTAGGTGCCAAATTCTGAAGGGGTCAAGACACTGGGACTCCCCCCCCCCCACTGCTTTCCAGGGGGAGGGGAAGGACTTACTGCAGGCCTTAATGATGTCGGCGGACTTGGATATTGTTGCAGCCACAAGAGACGGGATTCAGTGAGTCCCCGTGCATGGGATACCGTCGTACGGGGCACGGGCAATAGTCTGCTCCGGAAAGACAGAGACGGCAGAAAAGGGGAAGGAGTAACTCGTTAGGTGAAAAGTAATTTCCAAGTGACTGAAATGCAGGTGCATGAAGGAAAGAGGTGCGGTGTCACTTCCTTTGATGTGGTGAGGCCCTATAGATCTCCGACTCACTGAAGACATCCAGAAGATGTTTTAACTTGCTAGGTGCGGATTGGAGCATGCCGTCTGCAGAATCGGAGGTCAGAGAAAGGACGTCTTCTCTTACAAATGGTGCTGGGACTCACTACGGAAGGGCTGATACTGGACTGGTCCTTACAAATGGAGCAGGTGCCCGCCTGAGCACCAGTGATCCTCAGACGGCAGTCGGGACGGAAAGGAATTACACAAAGTTCAGAGTTTCACAAGGAGCGACTTTGGTAAAACAGGCAGGTACCTAAAGGAGGTGCTGGTGGGGTGAGAGGAGAGACGTGAAGAGGAAGAACTGTGCGACAAACTAAAGGGAGCCATAGGAACGGCAACAAATCTTTTATGTTGGAAAAATTAATAAAAGAGGATAAAGACATCGATATGGCTCTCTAAAGAGGAGGCTGAAAAACTATATATGCAAGAAGATCAGCATTCAAAATGTACAAAGAGAAGACCAGGGAGAAAAGCTGGTGACGGTGAAGGGCAACGAAAGAAATCAGGGTGGCAAATGCTGGGGATATGTTTAAAATGAATGGGCATTCTGAAACAAATGGGACCCCCGAAATGAATGGAGGGGTCCCACAAATTAAGCAGATCCTACTTATCCCATTTGTTTCGCTTCCTATTCATTTCTATGGGCCATTGACGTCTCTGGAGAGCAGGTGTCAGCTAGAAACTGTAACTATATAAAAGGTTAGCAGCCAGCCCTCCCCAGCGAGTGTTATGTGAGGGGAAAAGAGGATAAGATGGGGAGAGGAGGGAGGAAAGATTAGGAGAATAGGAGAGGAAAAAGGGACTGAGAGTGGGGGGGGGGGGGGGGGGGGGGGGGATGGGCTGTGGACGAGAGGGGTTGGGGAGAGGAATGGCTGGCGGGACTTTGAGTGCTTCCCTGACTTTTGACCCCCAGGCCCCCATTACCCGCTCCTCTCTGCACATTTACTCACAGGCTGCTCACTCACACGCGCCGCCCACGTTTTTTTGTGCTGGGGGGGTTGTAATTTGTGTTCAACTCACACCCCCCCCCCCCCAAACCTTTTTAAATGTTGGCTGCTGTGTAAGAGGCTCTGGCTCTTACGTGTGGCCTGAATTCCAGCCCTGACCGTCCTGCGCCGCTGTCTGAAATGAAAAGGCTTCTGTGAGAGGCCCCTTCAGTGTCCATGCCAGACACCGATTCCTCTCCGGACATTCACGCAAAACTGAACTCAAATATATTCGAGATATTTTTGTTCTGTTTGTCTCAGGTAATGAATGAAATTAAAATTGATTACCTATACAAGATTTGCAAGGTATTTGCAGAATTAAGTTTGCAAGAGGAAGCTTGTGTGGTTCTGATACAAAATTTGCAACGATCCCTGAGGCAGCTGGACAGGCGAAGCCCGGCTGGGCCCTGCGCCCTGACGCCGCACAGCAGTGCACGGCCCTGGCTGGCAGATTGCAAAACCAAAGTCAGATAGCACTGGAACCACGGCAGAGTGGCAAACAACTCATGTGTACGTGACAGACCCATCACGACACGTCTGCATTGTGCTTTGTACGGCTGGGGATTTCCACCTGTGTCGGATGCTGACCGGTGCATCCCCAGCTGCAGAAACAGAAGCGGAAAGATCCAGGGCACCACTGGGTCCTTATCCCCACAACCAAGGAAATGTGCAGTCAGCGTATCTCTTCCATCTGTTTTGTATTTGCTGATTGATTTGCTCGATGTTAATTATCCGTGCTGTGATCCTGTTTTCAGTCAGGTGGGTGGACACCCAGGGTCTGGCCCTCACTGAATTGTGGGGTTTAATGTCACGGGTGGCGGAAAGGTGAGGGCTCAAGGTTTCAGGGGCGCCAGCTATTTAAGTTGTGGATCAATGTTTATATGATGTGCACTTATCTCCTTCCTTGATCTGATCCTGAAGACGATCCTCCTGCCCAGTTGTGTACTATGTAGTACAGTACATGGCACCTGTTCTCGGATAAACATTGATCCACAACTTAAATAGTCACAGTTAAGACAAAAAGAAGTGGCCGATGATTAAACTGGTTGTTGTGCTGTAAGGCTTCATCTATAAGCCACCAGCACTTATATTATTTACCAGGTTGTCAAGCTGCAAAGATTTTATCACATAAATCTTGCGGCATTAGACACTATATGATGGTCACTTCATATCTCATCGAGTGTACAATTAGAGCCTTTTCTACAGCAGAATATTTATTTTTGAGTTGAATTCTGGGTTTCTGCTGTTTTTTGGGGGTCTGATTATACTTTCTTGGATTGTGAGCAGGCTCCTTGCCAGATTGCAGAATCAGCGTTCCTTGGTCCTGCCTCATTTGACGTGGTTCTGCAGGTTGTATTCTTGCACACCTGCGTGAGGAACCTTGGATCTCCTGGGATGACTCACTGGCACTGTGATAACCTCCCTGAGCACACAGTGAGGGAAGCTTCCCCAGGAGGGTGAGTCACAGATATGCACAGGAGGAAGTGGCTGTGTGCTCTGCAGGATTTCACATGCATGCAGCAGTGCCTCCATAACCTTTAGGAGCTGCGGAGGCCAGAACCTCACCAATGCATTACCCTCTTCGACTAGATCCGTAACCCCAAAATGGACGCATCCTATCTTCTTCGTGCACAACAGACCTGGAACTTCTTGATTCAGTGATCCCCCTATCTCTCTGTGTTATAATGACCCCGTCACATCTCTTTGATAGTAATTTCTCTTACTCTCGGTCAAGAAACAGACCAGTGAAAGACATCTTCAACAACTCTCAGCAGGGATAGGCTTATGGTTTGTTCACTAATTACATTCTGTCATTTTATACCTTTTTGTAAAACGGTCCTGTCGTCCCGACACAGTCAATAAAAAGTAGAAAGAATAGATTGCACCCCTCCACAGCTGAGATGTCCTGCGTGCAGGCCTGGATTCGCCAGTAGGGCACACTAGGCCAGTGCCTAGGGGGGCAAAACTCTGGGCGGCAGCAAACCAGCTGAAGATCTGCTGCCTCTCAACTGTGCTGAATCTCAGTCAGCAAAGAAGAGCCTTTTACTTCCTGCTCCAGCCCCTCCACGCTCAGTGCAAAGAACTGGAGGGGACAGAACCAAGAAAGCCTGCTTTACTCTCTATTCCAGCTCCACAGGGAGCAGGGGGAGAGAGGCCAGGCCAGAACACCAGCAGAGAGCAAAGAAAAGTCACTCTGCTCCTTAATTCAGGGATATGAGGGGAGGAGGGAGGCCTTCAGCAGACAGGAGGGGAGGGGGAGTGAAGGCAGGGAGCGACAAAATCCTAAATCCATCACTGCCTGCCCATTGCTGTTCTAGATTCGGCCCAGTCCGGGTCTCCACTCCCTCCCTTTATGTCATTGAGGCAGACTATAAGAACAGGTCCACCAGAAGGAGAGAAGATAGCTGGAGGTTTTCCATCCAGCCCCTGCCCCCATCTGTGAGGGTCTGCATGGCACCTGCTTCTCCATTGCTGATCCTAACCTGGTTCAAGGCTCCACCCATTGCAATGATGTTATCTGCGGTGGTCTACAAGAAAAGATCTACTGCCAGTGCAGGTTGTGCCTGAAGCCCTGAAAGAGTTGCCCCTTTGGGAGCTCTTTCCAGAGTGACCGGAAGGGCCAGAGGTTGTGCATTCGTATTTGGGGGAACCCACAGTGAGAGATAGGGTTAGAGAATAGGTTTGGGTGAGACATAAGACTAGATCAAGGGTCCACTGAGCCCAGCTCGCTGTCTCCATCAGTGGCCAATCCAGGTCTCTATGCAGATCCCAATGATTAGATCCATTTCTTGTTGCTCACTCTCAGAGAAACGTGATGGCTTTCTCCAAGACTACCTGGTTCATAATTGGACTTTTCTTCCAGCAACTTAGCCAAACAAACTCAGCTTTCCCAGATGCCTTGTCCATGCGCTCCAGCAACAAATTTCACAGCTTCATTGCGCGTTCAGAGTTATAGTGGTGGTCATGGGGCATGATACACAGAGAACCATGACTGAGATGTGGATATACCAGGCTATTAAGGTTTAAGGTTTATTAATTCTTTCTATACCGTCATCTCGGTAAAACCATCATTACGGTGTACAATGTATCCAAAGCATGAAAATACAATAAAACACAATCAATAAAAACAGAATTAAATATAATAACAATAGAAGCATCATAATAATTAAAACAGCATAAAATATAATTATAATAAAATAATCTTTAAAAAATAAGTTAGAAATAAGATCAATAAAATAGATAAAGTGACAAACAGTGCTTGGTTAAAGCTATCCTTGTTTTTTTTATCATTGCAATTCCGCGTATGCACGCTTAAATAGCCAAGTCTTGAGATCTGCTTTAAATTTTTTTATATTGGCTTGCAGTCTTATATCCGTAGGAAGAGTATTCCATAGTTTTGTACCAGCTATAGAAATTACTCGTTCGCGTACTTGGCTAAGTCAAGCTGATCTGATTGTTGGAACCGTTAATAGACCTTTATGAGCTGACCGCAGATTTTTTTGAGGAACATGTAAACGTATGGAAGTATTTGACCATTCGGTGTTGGTACCATATATTATATTATGGATAATGCAGGCCGTTTTATACTGTATTCGGAAATTGATTGGTAGCCAGTGCAATGACATGAGTACTGGGGTTATATGGTCAAATTTTCTGTTGCCTGTTTAAAACCCGGGCAGCAGCATTCTGCAGTACCTGGAGTGGTCGGATGGAGCTGTGTGGCAAACCCAATAACAGGGTATTGCAGTAATCAATGTTCGCAAATATCAATGCTTGGAGAACTAATCTGAAATCATTGAATTCCAGCAACGGTTTCAATTTTCTAAAAGTTAGCAATTTAAAGTAACCATCTTTGAGTTTGGTTTATTCCAATTCATTTCAGAATCTATTGTAACACCCAAATCTTTGACATATAAGGAAGGTTTAATTTTAGTGTCCTTATCTAGAATCACGGCTGGAAGCTCTTCTTGCCTGCATTTCCTGTTTAAAAGAATTATTTCAGTTTTGTTCATATTAATTATAAGTTTCATATGTCTAAGCAGTTGTTTAATGGTATTTAAATAAACAATTATAATTTTATAAGTTTCTTCAATTGTATCATTAATTGGAACAAGAAATTGTATGTCGTCTGCATACACGTAAAAATTCACTCCTAGGCTATTTAAAAGATGGCAAATTGGTAAAACATATATGTTAAAAAGGGTTGCTAAGAGGGCCGAACCTTGTGGAACTCCTGTTTCCAAGGGAATTTTGTCGGATAAAGTATTTTTTATTTTTATTTGAAATGTATCAAGAAAGGATACAAACCATTTTAAAACAATATCATTAATCCCGATTTCATTTAACTGTCTTATTAAAATACAATGATCAACCGTATCGAAGGCTGCCAATAAATCTAAAAGAATCAGAAAATAACTTCTACCACAATCAATGCCTCTTAAAACAATATCCATCATGGCAATTAAAAGCGTTTCTGAAAGGAGGGAGGAGTGGCACTAAATATTACAAATAATGTTTTGGGGGCTTATGAGCTAAAGAGGAGGCACTTTGAGTTAATATGCAAAGAGGAAATGGAATATCCATTTATATTGCTGTGATTATATAGACTGCCTTCGAAGGCAGAAGAAATAGACATAAACATAGAAGCCATTCACCAAATTAGCATGAAAAAGAAGATGCTAATGTTTGGTAATTTCAATCTGCCAGATATTGATTGGGATGCCCCAGCTGCAGTGTCACTTAGAAGCAGGGAGATCCTGCATTGACTGCAGAGAAAACTGTTCCGGCAACTGGTGATTGAATGCGCATGTGAGAGGGCAATACCAGACCTGGTGCTTAAAAATGGAGACCGTTTCTGCTGTCATAGTGGGGGATCGTCTGGCATCCAGGGATCACTGCTTCAGTATTAGGAAAGAGGTGGCTCATTCAGAAGTGAGAACCTTAGACTTTAGGAAAACTAACTTTCTTAGGATGGGGGGAGTGTGTCAAGGAGTCATTAACTGGTGGGAAAAGCTTGGGGACGTGAAAGAGCAATGGGCAAAATTAAAAAAGAGATATTGTAACGCTATTGTTGGGGAGGTAGATAAAGGTAAGAGGAAAAAGAGGGCACTGTAACTTTCTAAAGAAGTGACTGAAAGCTTAGTGCTCATAAAGTACAAAAGATGGAAGAAAGAGCAAGACAGGCAACAATATCTGGAAAAGCTAAGAGAACCTGGGAAAGTAGTCAGGAGAGCAAAGGCTAATGGAAGAAGAAAAGATAGAAAATATGATGAAACAGGGGACGAAGACTGATTTTAGATACGTTAGTGATATGAGGAAGTACAAAAGTAGGATTGTAAGACTCAAGGATAAAGGGGAGGAATATGTAGAGGCTGACAAGCATAAAGTGGAACTGGTTAATAAATATTTCTGTTCAGTATTCACAGTGGAAGGGCCAGCAGCAGGACCGCAGAAAACTGTCATAAATAGAAACAGACCTCAAACAATTGTAAGGGCATCGAGGCCTTACTAGTCGCATACAGGCTTTTCTCTTCTTTAATATGTGGAATCTTCTAGTGATGGGAGATTCGGGGGTGTAGATAGTCTTCCTGCGGGCAGGAGGGCTCAGCCCTCTCCTGGAAGCACACCTAACCAGTCTGGTTTTCAGGATATCTGTCATTAATATGCATGAGATAGATTGGCAATCAGTGGAGACCAGTGTATGCACATCCTCCTCATGCATATTCATTGTGGCAATCCTGAAAACCTCCAGGAGAGGGCTGGGAAAGGCTGTCCCAAAGGGATGGGTATAAAGGGGACTCCCTGAGTCCTGGGATGGAGCATCGTGGATGAGGGAGCTTAGGAGAGGCAGCAGAGGGGCTGAGCTCTTGCTGAGCTCCAGTGAAGGAACGCACAGCCTGCTTTCCCTTTCCTTCCTGTTGTCCCTGGGTGTTTGGGTGCTGGAGCAAATCCAGGAGGGTTGCTACCCCAGGATTTGGGGTTGGGGGCCTGTCCAAGAGGCAGTTATCACCAACAACAGAAGTCTTTGCTGAATCAGGAGAAGAGGATTGCTTAGCTATTGACTTTTGAACTCGGGAAGTGCCTGTCTGATTTATTGTGCCATCTACTGGTTAAGAAGAACTTTTTCTTGCTTTTTCTACACTGTTGCACCTGATGGACTCTATTTTTTGTCTCTAGTTGATAATTTTTGTTTGGAGTAGACTGGTTTATTTCTAGTGGAGTTTTGTAAATGTTAGTGGCCCTGCAAGAGCATTTCTGCCTTAGCTCCCAGAACTCATATGCACCCAGGACTGGAAAGTAAGGCCCCATCCACTGATAGAGAGTTATAGCATTTTCAGAGGAAGGTGTTCACAATAAGGTGAACACCTTATTACTTATTACTTATTACTGTTAAATGTAAAACCTGTTCTGATATTTGTTATGCTACAATATCTGTTATCTGTAAAGCCTGTTGCTTATTTATTGTTTCCCTGTAAACCGAAGTGATGTATAACTATACGTACCTCGGTATAGAAGAATCTATAAATAAATAAAATAAATAAATAAGGTAGCAAAACTGAAAATAGATAAAGCAATGGGGCCAGATGGGATACATGTGAGGGTGCTGAGGGAGCTTAGAGATGTCCTGGCAGCTCCGCTGGTGACCTTTTCAATGCTTTCTTAGAGTTGGGGGTAGTTCTGGAGAAAGGTGAATGTGGTTCCTG